>NC_088280.1:2291648-2559974 GCF_036013445.1 Caloenas nicobarica
AAACTCCTAGGAAGCGTTTGTGCGAGGGCATTTCCCCAGGCTCAGGGCTCTCCTTTCTCACTCCTCCAGAAAGCCTCATCTGTCACCGCAGCTCTGGAGGACTTTGTGAAACCCGAGCACCTGGATGGCGAAAACTGCTTTAAATGTAGCAAGTAAGACGATTACTAACGACATACTAGCACTAGATCCTGAGTGAAGGTGCCGCATGTCATCGAGCAGAAGTCATCTTTTCCCATGGCTTTAAGGCACCCTAATGAGACACAGCTTTTTATACATGGCCTTATGGTACTGAATAGCCTTAAACCGGCATAAGGATGTGTGAGACATGAAAGGCTGTCTGGCCTTCTGGGGGAAAAAAGTGCATTTTAGCTCTGGGCTCTGTGCTTGCTTTCGAGGTGTGACAAGACGGCTGCCGCCTCCAAGAGGTTCACAATCCACCGCGCGCCCAAGGTTCTCACGGTGTGTCTGAAGAGGTTCGAAGGTTCGACCGGCGAGAAGATCAGCAAGGTGCGTACGCGAGTTGAGTGCAGCTTTCGCTTCCTGGAGCAGATTTCCCAAAGCGGGATGCTGTGTCACAAGTTGTTCGTGTTGACACTTTCACGTTCCCTTCTGGGGAGAGTTCCCGTGGGAAGACAAGCGTGTCCTCTGCTCCCAGAGAGCTGCTTTGGCCGAGAGCACTTTCCTGCCACCCGACCCACGACGTGTTGCTTTCGGGAAAACCAAGTGTTCCTGAGTCCAAACGATGCATCATACACCTCTAGCACTCAGTCTTGGAAGGCTGTTCCCTGAAGTATTTCAGGTTCGTCACTGAGCCCTCTTGGTGCCTCCGTAGATTGTGGAGTATCCTGAGTACCTGGATCTTCACCCCTACACGTCTCAGACAGACGGAGAACCGCTCCTCTACACCTTATATGCCGTCCTGGTACACAGCGGTGGCAGCTGCCGTGCAGGACACTACTTCTGCTACATAAAGGTGAAAAGCAACTTCCTTCCGAACAAGGGAAACCTCGTCATTAGTGGCAGCCAAGGTGTTGGGGAGGAAGGTCTCCTTACTGGCTGGATAGGATTTGTTTTGCTGTCCTCTTGGTTCTGCAGTTTTCTGCCTGTGTTTTTGTGGAGAAAACACGCAGTTCCTCTCCAGATATCGACGCCTTTTTTTACAGGCCAGCAACGGACTGTGGTATGAGATGGACGATACCTCTGTGGTTCTGCATGACATCAACGCAGTTCTCAGGCAGCAAGCCTATTTACTGTTTTATGCCAGGTAAGAACAAGTATTAAGCTGTGTTCAGAATACATTTCCTTCTCCTGGCTTTGCAGGTGTCCCTGCCCAAGGAAGGGCAGATGGAACTGGACAATCTTTAAGGCCCCTTCTAACCCACACATTTGATAGTTCTGTGGTTCTATGAAACGGAGGCCGTAGGGGGCTGACCTGGTGGGAAGACCTCTGTCAAATTTCCCATTTGCAGTCTTGGTTACGTCTTCTCTCTGTTGCAGAAACCGCTCCAAGGAAATGATGAAACCCCAGCGGAGGCTGCAAGAACAGCCCTCAACAGAGATCACGCTTTTTGCTTTTTTCTTCTCCAGGTGCTCTGATTTGGAAAGTGGACAACGGGCTGTTTCCTCATCGGTACCATCCTACGGCCGTTCCTCTCTCAGTCAGTGGGCGGCCGGCAGCAAGCAGGTGGGTTCTGTGGCACCACAGGGTCTTCCTCTTAGGACTAAGGTCACTCCGGGGAAGTGGGTCAGGGCACCAGATGGACAGCGAGTTTCTTTTGGGGATCTTGGCATCGCTCTATTTCCCTCCCACGCTGCAGCTTTCTGCACAGTTGCAACACGGCTCCCCTCCCAAGCATCCCAACAAGATCCGTCCCTTTTTCTGCCTTTGGCCCTTCTGCCTTTGCAGCCTCCAGGAGAGCCTTTGCGAGGCCCTTAGCTGTCCTCTCACACAGCTTCTGGGGGTTTCGCACTGTTCTAGTCCTTTCAGGAGGAAAGGGCAGCACCTTTTCACAGCTCTCTTTGCAGGACATGGCAGAGGACATGGAGGACTCTCCAGAGGACAGCAGCTCCTCCACAACAGCCAGCACCAGCCGGCAAAGCTGGGCAGGTGCACGGGAGGCAGCTGCGGGCTGGCTGTGCCCCATCTGCCCACGTAAGCTCAACATAGGCACGGATTGCCTGGGCAGGGTGGGGGCCAGCGAGCGCTCCCTGCTCGACACCAGGAACACATTTCCCTGCACGCTGGCAGCTATAGAGACATCCAGAACCCAATCCTGGGACAGCAGCTGGGACATCTCCTCCTTTTCCAGTCTCCCCATCAACTAGCTTTTAGTGCTCTTCACAACCTCCTTCAGTTCTTGGCTCAACCAAGAAGTAAGAGTTGTGGTGGGTTTCATCCCTCTGCACATGGACATCTCCCGATGGGTCTTCTTCTCTTCCTGACCTCTTTTGCCCCTCCCAGCTGCTTCCCGTAGCACCCCAACTGTCATTTGGCTGCAGCAGCTGAGTGCTCTCCTGAAGTCCAGGATCTGTTCTCTGCTGCTCTTTCCTCCCTCCTTTCAGGATCTTGAACCAACACAGTTTTGTGGTCCCCACAGCCAAAGCTACCATTGACTACCATGTCCCAAAGCCATGTCTTCCCTGCTGCTGACGAGCAGATCCATCTGTGCATCCTGCTGGCTGGCCCTTCTAGCGCTTGTAGCAAGAAGCTATTTCGGACACCCTGCGGAAATCTCCTTGACTGCTTTTGTTCTGTCATCTTGCAAGCAAATTTCAGAGCAGTTTGGGAAGCTTGCTGGCAAAGCTGCTGTGTCTTACTGACTTTTCTGCTTTTCCCTCACTGTTTAGGCCGGAAGGCACAAGAACAACATTCCCGCTTGGCAGGTGATCTCCCCGACTTTTGGGTTTGGGTAAGCAGCAAAGAAATGGCAATGATCTCCCCCCGTTTCTGGCACTTGTCGGTGGCATCAGCAGGGGACATGTGTGAGCAAAGGCCTCCACACTCAGCAGGGCTGGCGTGGCCTCCCTGTCCCTGCTGAGAGGATTCCTGCTGTCCCCGAGCAGGGACGATGCGAGGGCTGCTCTCCAGTGTCCCAGCAACAGCCCTGGTCCTCCGGGCCACCAGCAAGCCCTGGCTGGCGGCAGGGCCAGCACTCTGTGCCCATGAGCCCAGCCCTCCTCCCTCAGCCCGGGGCCTCTCTTCTCTGCCTCCCCGTGCAGTCACTGCCACCCCTGCTACCAGCTCTGCTGCGGGCGCTGCCGCAGCACTGCCGGGCGTCTCTGCAGGGCTGCGGGCACTGCCCGGCTCAGCAGCAGCATCAGGGCACTCGGTGTGACACGGCTTCGCTGCCTCCCTTCCCACCATAGTCCTTTGAAGAACACCTCCAGCCTTCTGAGAGGACAGACATCATCCTTGTGTCCATCAAGGCCATGAGAGACTCCAGCACCTTTGACAAGAAGGCGGCAACGGACATGCTGGACAGGGTCATGGAAATCCCTGACTTCTGGCTGGTGGATGTAAGTGGCCTGTGGCTGCCTTGCAGCCCTGTCAGGCCTTGTTGCTCCCTCCATCCCTCCCTCCCAAACCCTGCTGTCTTGGGCACCTGAAGCCACCTGAAGGCAGCAGACAAGGATGGAAAGGGCAGCGGAGGAAATGGCCGCAATCCGGGGGCAGCACCATCCTCACCTGTGTCCCCTCCAGGTGCCAAAGATCATGAGGTGCATCCACCAAAACCTGGAGAGCATCACCACAGCATCAGCCCGGCAGAGCGTGGAGTCCCTGCTTCTCCTGATGGCCGACAGGAGCCCTGGGGAGGTGGTCACCATGCTGCTGAGGATCACTCCACAAGGAGACCGGTACTGGCCTCAAAAGCCATCAGGGCTTGTTCTCCGTAGGGAGAGGGGCCCACAGACGCTCTGGCTGCCAGAGCCAAGGAATCCTGCAGGACCCTCCAGAGGAGCAGGACCCTCCATCCCCCCACGCTTTCCAGCCCTGGCGGTCAGCCAGGCCTGCAGCAGCCACAGCTGAGCAAGCCAGCCCAGAGCCCCCCATTGCGCTCCTGACAGCCCCACGGGAGCACCAGCTCAGCCCTCTGCTGCTGCCCGGGGCATCCCAACCGTCCTGCAGCGCTGAGCGCGGCCACGCTGCTGTGGCCGGGGCTGCCCTGCTGACAGAGCGCTCTGGCTTGCAGGACTGCCCTGGACATGTGGAGGGTGGTGTTCTCTGCACCCAAGACTCTGGACAAGATCTTAATGGAGTTCCTCAGCAGACTCCTGATGACAGACTACCTGTTGCTCGAAGGCCTCATCAGCCTGTCAGAAAGACCTGACATGGTGAGCAGGGTGGCGTCAAGGGGAGCCGTGTTGGCAGCTGGGGCTGGGGCAGTGCGTGCGGCGGCTGAATGGCCTTGGGTGGGGGTCAGGCAGTGCGTGAGAGCTCCAAATGCTCTCTCTGCCATGCTGGGGCCCGATGGCTGCCTGGGGAGCTTTCCAGGCACCGAGGCTCTCCAAGCCACCTGCCCCTTGTGGCCTGTGGGAAAAGCGGAAGGCTGAGCAGGGCAGGGGACTCTTTGCTTTTCTTCCCTCCCTGCCCTACTCCTTCTCTCCTGCATCCCCACCTGTGTGGCCATGGCCACCACCTGCCCGGAGGCTGCCACAGAGATTCCTGTGCCACCTGTGCCAGGAAGCCGGGCAGGGGGCTGGTGCTCAGTGACCAGCATTTTTGCCAGGATGGTCGTTGACCCTTTCACAACAAGGAAACTCTTCTTCATACAGGCAAGAAAAATGCAGGTCCTCCCGCTCTTCGTCATGGAGCTGATTTGGCATGGCAACACAGAAATCAAAAAGAAGGCGCTGGTGTTCTTAAACAACATGATGGGTCACCTGAAGAGACAAGAGGCCAGCCCCATTGCTGAGCAACTGGCTAAAAAGCTCCGGCCCCTCTTTGACGACGTAAGGCTGATGGAGGAGAAGGAGCCCTGCGGGTGGGCAGCCTGCAGTGACAGCTGCCCTTCAGCCCAGCCCCGTGGGCAGCACTGGGAGCAGGCGCTGCTCCCCTGGGCTCTCGTGGGGTGGCTTCTGGGCTTTGCAGCCCAGCACAGCTCCCTGCTGCACAATCTGACCCCGGAGCATCTCCCCTCACATCAGCCCCGATGCTGCCCCTGCTCACTGTGGGCAGACAGCTGCTGGTTTTAAAGTCCAACTTTCCGCCCTCCTCCCAGGAGTCCAGCCAGCTGCGAGAGCTCTCCATCCGCCTCTTCAGAGAGCTGGTGCAGTCAGTGGTGGGGTGCGACAAGAAGAGGATGAAGAGCTACGTGCGCCATGCACTGCACCCCCTCTTCTTTCATCTGAGTGACCAGAGCGACAGCGTGGCCATGGTACAGATTTCCACTGCCACCACCCTGGTCCCACAGGGCTCGGCAGATGCCCGTGGCCACCGAGGCCTGAACAGGCTTGTCCCTATGGGCTCCTGAGCTGTCCCTGCAGGTGCTGGAGCTTGAGCTTTGAGCCTCAGTCCTGTCCGCCAGGGCTGTGCCCAAAAGAGCCCCAGATGTTGGAGCCCGGGCACGTCCCAGCTCCCAAAGGGCAGGATCATCCCAGGAACAAAGCCAAGAGCAGGGGGACACCAGGTCTCCTGCCCCAGGCCGTGGTGCCATCTCCCAGCTTCTGCTGTTCCGCAGGCCGCCGGGGAAGCCCTCCTTGCTGCAGCAGAGCTGCTCAAGTGGAAACAGCTCCAACACCTGGTGCGGACGCAGCAGAAATGGAGGATTGGAGAGTGCTTGGTGAGGACAACCCCCAAGGCCCAGGGCCCAGGCCGGACGAGGGCTGCCCCCCGTGGCTGGGCTGTGGGCTCTGCAGATGTGCCTCGCCTGCCCTGCTGCAGCCCCGAGCTGCATCCTTGTGCCCTGTCCTCAAGAACAGAGCCCCCAAGGGCTCTTCTCTCTGCCCTTCTCCCCTCCCCACTCCCAGCGGGAGGGAGGCCTCTCAGCACCCCTGGGACCCCTGGGCCTGTGTCTCCATCTCAGCCGCAGCCCCACAGGGCTCCTGCCTGGGAGATGGGAATTGCCTTGGAGGGGAAGGGCTACGGCTGCTGCTGGGAGGAGGGACTGGTCTGGCCAACTGGGGAGGGACAGTGACGTGCCCATCTCCTTGTGCTCTCTGCAGCTGGAGCAGGACAGGAGCAGGGCTGAAGAATACTTGAGTCAGAGCCTGCCGTACCTGAGGGATGCTCAGGCCAGCTTGCGAGAGGCGGCCGTGAGGTTCATCGGTGAGTCACAGCCCCCGGGGTCCCTCTCCTGGCAGTCTGGCCCAGCTCTCCGCTGCTGCTCTGGCACCAGGAGCAGCCCTGTGGCTGCCAGAGCCCCGGCTGCCCCGTGCAGGGCCTTGGCCTCCCCTCCCAGCCCTGCCCACGCAGCTGGCCTTGGTGGCCGCCTTGCTCAGTCCCAGCACCTCAGCTCCTGGTCTCCCCTGGGGTCAGCTCTGATGAGGGGAGGGATCAGGGCTCTGACGGAACTCTGTGCCCAGGGCTGGCTGCACAGCCCCTGAGGGACCGAAGGGAGGAGGAGAAGCTGTCTGAGGTCTGCAGCGGTGAGTAGGGGCCGTGCGGTGTTGGCCGGGGCTGGTGGGGCAGGGGACAGAGCCTGGGCAGGGTGCTGCCACGCCTGGCCCTGCTCCCGGGAAACATGAGGGGCATTTGGGGCATTCC
The DNA here is from genome assembly GCF_036013445.1 of Caloenas nicobarica. Lineage (NCBI taxonomy): Eukaryota > Metazoa > Chordata > Aves > Columbiformes > Columbidae > Caloenas > Caloenas nicobarica. The sequence continues at coordinate 2,298,352 of NC_088280.1, forward strand.
TGCGCAGCCGCTCTCTCCTGAGCGGAGAGCGAGGCGCTTGGGGCTGCCACGGAGGGGATGCCTGGGGGTCTCTGCAGACACACGAGGTCGTGTGGGCTCCACTTCTTTCTGCTGCAGCCCTTCAGCCCTTGGAGAAGGACAGCGAACCCTCCATCTGCTCCCTGGCAGCTCAGACCATCCTCATCCTGAGCCGCCCAAGGAAGCAGCCAAGATCACGGTGGACCCTGCAAGCCCTGTGCTGCTGGCGTTGCTAAGCCGGGCGGAGGTGCAGCTCTTCTCGGGGAAAGGGCTGCGTTTTATTACAATAAAGCTGCAGCAAGAAGCCCAAAGCCCTGGTGTCCTTCAGATGTGCAGTGCCCTGAGCGTGCTGAGCAGACAGCGTCACTCCTGGGCTCTCCCGCTGCCGCAGAACAGCTGCCCCTCAGCACAACGATGGAGATATTTATCAGCATAAATAAGATCCTCTCTCAGAGGAAAATCCAACGTCAGTCCAGTCTTCAAAAAGGGCAAGAAGGACGACCCAGGAAACTACAGGCCAGTCAGCCTCACCTCCATCCCTGGAAAGGTGATGGAGAATCTTATTCTGGACGTCATCTCCAAGCATGAGGACAAAAAGAAAGTTATCGGGAGTAGTGAGCATGGACTCACCAAGGGGAAATCATGTTTGACCAACCTGATGGTCTTCTACGATGGTATGACAGGCTGGGTAGATGAGGGAAGAGCAGCGGGCGTTGTCTACCTTGATTTCAGCAAGGCTTTTGACACCGTCTCTCACAACATCCTCATAGGCAAGCTCAGGAAGCGCGGGCCGGATGAATGCACGGTGAGATGGATCAGGAACTGGCTGGATGGCAGAGCTCAGAGGGTTGTGATCAGCAGTGCAGAGTCTGGTTGGAGGCCTGTAGTTAGGGGGTTGCCCAGGGGTCAGTACTGGGTCCAGCCCTGTTCAACCTGTTCATCAATGACCTGCATGAAGAAACCGAGTGCACCCTCAGCAAGTTTGCCGATGACACCAAACTGGGAGGAAGGGTTGACACACCAGAGGCTGTGCTGCCATTCAGCGAGGTTGTTCCTCCCCCTCTACTCTGCCATGGTGAGGCTGCATCTGGAGTTACTGGGTCACTTCTGGGTTTCCCAGTAGAAGAAGGACAAGGAACTGCTGGAGAGAGTCCAGCAGAGGGACACAAAGATGATGAGGGATCTGGAGCATCTTTCTTACGAGGAAAGGCTGAGAGAGCTGGCGTGTAATAATATAGAAACTTTGTCCCACTAGTTTTTGTCTGGAATTAAAATATTTTATAATTTGATCTTATATCACATTTAATCTTTATAGAATATTTGCTATTTATATAATAAGTCTATAAATTTCTCCCATGAATTTTTGTCTGGAGTTAAGATATTTTAATATTTGATCCTTATATCATATTTGAGTAATATTTGATCTTTAGATCAAATTTGAGCTCTATATCATCTTTACTACCTGTATAACAGGTATATAAACTTTTCCCAGCAATTCTTTTCTGGAGGTAATATATTTTAATATTTGATCTTTAGATCATATTTGAGCTTTATATGCTATTAAATATTTCTATAATAAGTATATGATCTTTTTCCCACTAATTTCCCTCTGGAGTTCATATCTTTAATATTTGATCTTTAGATCATATTTACGATTTCTATAATAAATATATGAACTTTTTCCCACTGTTTTTTTCTGGGCTTAGTCTGTTTTCTTCCCTTAGACTTATCAGTGCCTGGCAGTCGTGGTTTGTTATTCCACCTCCCCCACTTCTCTCACTGTCACTCTCTCCATCCCTTTGCCCCGTTCTTCACCTCTGCCAGCTCCCACAGCTCCTCTTCCCTGCCCCTCATCTGAGCTGCGCTCCCTTCAGCTGCCCCTTCAGTCCCCTCTTCCCCCAGCCCTGTTTTACTCTTCACATCACCCCCAGCACCACTTTTGTGCAGTTTGGGGTTAATTCCTGCCAGTGGGGATGAGGAAGCTGCTGTGTCCTCAGGGGCTGGAAGGGCTGTCCGGGTCAACCTGTCTCTCCAACATGACCCATCGAGGGGCAGCAGCTCATCCCCAGCCCTCCCAGGTTTTTTATGCTTTTTTAGGTTGTTTGTAAGTAGTTTCTTTCCAGCTTCTTTGTTTGTAGTTTCTTTGTAGCTTCTTAGTTTGTAGGTGCTTTGTTTCTACCTTCTTTTTCGTCAGCTTTTGTGTTTCTACCTTCTTTATTTCTACTCTGTTTGAATGCACGTTTCAGTTGTTTGTTTTAGCTCAGTTGATATTAGTTGGTTTGGGTGGGGGTTTTTTTTAAGCTGGTTGATTGAGGGGTGAATTTTCAGTTGGTTGTTTCGTGCGGAATTTGTTTATAGGTGATTTCCATGTTGTTTGTAGGGTGTGTGTTTGTAGGTCATCTAAGGTTGGTTGGTTTCTGTTGTTGAAGGTTGGAGATGTTTAGTTTAGGTTAGTTTTCTTAGGTTGCTTGGTTTAGGTTTGTTGGGTTAGCTTACTTTAGGTTGCTGGCTTCAGGCTGTTTGATGTCCTTTTGTGAAGGTTGATTTGTATTGTTTCGTGTAGGCTGTTTTTTCATTTTTTTTCTTAGGTTGTTTGGTCTATGCTGTTTAAGGAAGGTACTTTCGGTTTGGTATAGTTAGCTTGTTAGTTTGGTTTGGGTTTTTGGTTTAGATAGGTTCAGGTTGTTTCAGCTTGTTTTTCTGAAGCTTTTTTGCCTGTGGTTGTTATGGAGTCATTAGCACTTAAAAGAATGAATCCTGTTAGCAATGCCTAACCCAAGGATATGTAAATAGGTGGACACATTTCCGGGCACTCTAGGCTTTTAAGGAAGAGAAGAAGGATTTGAAGAACCCTCGATAAGGAGTTCTTGCAGCTTATACCTTCTTGCATCTGCACAGTTAGGTGAGTCTTCTTTAACATATATCTTGAGACTGTTGTGTGCAGTGTCCTTCAGCTGAACTTTGCTCATTGTACACTTGTTATTATACTAAACATGACACCCCCAGGAGGGAAGAGCCAGGCCCAGCCTGAGACCCCTCCTCAGGGAGCCCGCCTAGTGCTAAAATGGTTGTGTCACCAACATGCAAATGTGTCACCAACTGGCTCTTTAGCACTGGCCTGAGGCTGTGAATGTAGTGACGAGATTTTGCACGGGAACCGATGGTTCCTCTTCCAGCCCGAATCCTTGAACCGGCCAGAAGTCAAGAACGAAACGTGCTCTTAATCCACATCACTTGATATCTGTAAGGAGCTGGAAAAGGTGAATGTGGCTGAGGAATGTAACTATTGCTCAGCTGATTGGAATTGCATATAAAGTGTAGCATAGCAGGAAGAAAAAAAACAAAATTTAAAAAGGCAGAAAGAGCCCAGGCCTGTGCTGTACAGCTTCAACATAAACTTCAGGCCTGTGTCCAGCTGCAAGATAAACTCAGGTCATTGTAACCAAGGAGTCTGCCAGGGCCTGGCAGCTCCCGCTCGGTACCAGCGATTACGCCGCCCGCGTGGCCTTGCCTGTGTCTAAACTGCAGCGAGAAAAGAGAAAAATAGAAAAAGCTGCCTGCCTGCTGCTGAAGCGGCGAAAGGGGGGGCTTTGCCCCCCTGCCACAGCGATAGTGCTGTCAGAGCTGTAACACTGGATGAAGGAGATGAGGGAATTTAAAGGCATCCCCAGCAGATCCCTAATCCCAATGAAGCTGGGAAATTAAAGCACAATGTTTTTTCATAGGCTTATTCTGTAGTAACTAGTTGTAAGAGACTTCTTGGTAAATTCGCCATGTTAGTTCTTGGGGTCATGGGAAAGAAAGAAAGGCCATTTTTAAACCAATGGAATTTCAAATTTGGAACAAAGTTTTAGCACATTCATTCTTGTATATGCCAGAAAGCCCTATACCTCTCTTAGGTCAAGATTTGTTAAGTAAATGGGAAGCTCAAATAACATTTGCTGAGAATTCTGTGTAGTTGCATGTCCCACAGGATTGTGACGTGACAGCAGAAATTGCATTTCCCGGGGTAGCACAGCCTTGGGAGCGGTGGGTGCAGCTGGCAGCTCCAGCGGCTGCAAGGCAGGTAGCCGCAAGTCCTGGGCTGGACTCCACAGTAAACCGGCATCCTGAAGTGAGTTAAATCGTGATATGACTTTGCTTTGTTATCAAATTGTCTTTTATCTTGCACGTGAGTTTTTATCACTCTGCCCTTGCAGTTCTCTTCCCCATTCCCCAGGAGAGGGGAGTGAGTGAGCAGTTGGGTGGGGGCCCAGCGACCAGCTGGGGTCAACCCACCACGTTATGGACTTATTTCTACTGTCAGTAAAAACAGTAACATGCTCTAAACCACTTACTTCTTCTGGATGCTGAGAAGCTGAATTTCTTTAATTTGGTTCCTGTCATTCAGTCTTACTTGACAAGATACCTGTAAGTTCATGGTATGTCGTCTCTGGCATGAAGGTTTTAGACTAGTGCTTTTTCTTTAATTGGTAACTGTTACCATTTAATGGTAACACCTCTCAGAGAGTATTTCCACTAAATCATTTCCATTCTCTATATTTTATGCCTATTACCAATGTGTGTGTGTGAAAAGTGATTTTTTTTGCCAAAAAATGCCAAGGGACAGATCCCACAGTGATGAAAAGAGAAAAAGGAGGACAAATTTTGATGCACAAAGTTTTTGATGATACAAGACCTTTATCTACATTTCCAGTCTCTGAAGTCCTAATTGTGCAGCAGAGAGCCTGGAAGCTCTGAGCTCCCTCCATTTGCCCCAAATTTCAGCACTGAAAGTGAAATCACCCCAGGCGGTGGCATTCTTTTGATTCAATTTACAGCCTACAGCACAACACGGGTCAGAAGACAGACCAGGACACCACAAGAGGAATCGAAATCCTGTGGACTAAAAGGTGCGTGTTCCTCAGAATCTCAGGTGCCACGGCAGACCGGTTCTTGTGTTCAGGGAGCTGGTCAAATGACCCACCTCAATTTCTGAAATGGTGTCTCAGTTTGCTCAAGTAACCCCGGACTTGATCCCCATCCGCACCTGGTTGTTCTCCAAACTCCTGCCTACAGGAGCAAAGGCCCGGGAGACCTTGCTGGTGAAGACAGAGGCAAAGAAGCCATTAGGTACCTGAGCCCAGTCTGCTCCTGCTCATACTCAATTCTGCATTTGGCCCACGTTAGGGGAGGAGTGGTTGATACAGCAGAGGCTGTGCTGCCATTCAGCTGTCGTGGTTGAGACAGACAAACGACATAGACCAAGTTCTTCCAGGATGAAAGTAGTAGATGCCATTTATTGCCACAAGTGCATTTTTATACAGTTTTACCAGTTCATGTGTCTCTTCACTATTGGTTACAAGTTACAGCAGTAACATCTCATTGGCTAATTTTGCTCTCATCAATGTTACTCTTCTACTCCCTTCTCTCTCAGGGGTATACCTTAATATCTCCGGATATTCCTTTACCCCCATCTTTCTCATGGGTAGGCCTTAATATTTTCAAGGCTGATCTCTGTTTCCATACCCTCCGTCAGGGAATCCACGGACCCACCGTAGTCCTCCACGTTTCTCCCTTTTTATTTTTATGCTAAAAAAATTGCCTTCATTGTCCACTGCAGGGCCCTTTGCAGCAGAGAAATCATGCATGGCAACATTAGTAACACAACCACAGCAATCATCTAAACAATCAGTCCCGTTTTCACTACTGATAACAACCACCCTGAAAGCTCTCAACCACTAAGCAATTTATTGCATATACCATCAAAATCTTCACACCCATGTCCTTGAGCTAATAACCAGAAGTCTATTGCAGCTCTTTTCTGCAGTGCAGCGTGTCTTACAGAATCTACAGCTAACAAAAGTCCACTTAAAGCCTTGGAAGTTCTGTTAGTTTGCTTAGCTAGCCAACATCCTAGTTTTTCTAAAGTAATGAAAGCTTGAGCTGGGCCAACACCGGGTACAAGAGATCCTAAAACCCTTAATCCCGATCCCCAAAGATCTACATTATCCTCACACTTTGACTTATATCTATGCAAAAAGTGTTTTTCCCGTGTTGCTCTTCTGTGATCTACTATCATGGATGCATTGGGCATTAAGAGAGTTAATCGTCCCAAACTACACAGTCATCCAACAGCATGAGAAGGAATTCCTGGCCAGGCTCTATCTCCGCAGATCAACAATACAGCATACACGAGTTTTCAGGGTCGCTGTCCCACATTATCAACGGCATCCCTTGGATTCTTCTGCAAAGCATTACACCATCGAGTTTCATTTCTATAGTCACCAAGGGTAGCATTAACATTTTGCAGTTTTATCCATTCATGCTCGTGTATATTGTTCTGACACTGTTCACAAAGCAGCTGGATACAAGCGTCCCTGGGCACAGATCCCAGCAATTCCAGTTCCTGTGGTTCAATATCTGCTTCTGGGAGGCAATTAATCCAAAGTGCCATGTTGGTATTATAACAGTTCGTTGTGATGCCTCTGCACCGACCACTATTTTGAAACAGTCGTGTGATGCCGCTGTAGTCATCAAGGGGGATGCCACCCAAGCACGTGTGGAACGGGTTTTCCAGAGATGCCATAGCTAGGCATATAGAGTCCTGGCCAGTCGTGTTGGCTAAAGTAATCCACATGTTAGTCTTTCTCTGTGCAGGCATCCAAAACGCAGCAGCTGCAGCAATCATCGTCAGGAAGATAACGCAGGTTTCACATTTTGCACCGGCAACCATTGCGGCCCTTGATCTGTAAAGACACAAGCATAGCCTCTCCCCCAGATTATCAATTCATGTGTCCCTTCCCGTTGACCATTAACTAGTGATTTGATCATAACTAATGTAGGTTCCTTCTGATTTAGCGTGCTTTTGGGTCATACTTGCAAAGTGTTTCATCACAGGGGGAATTTGGGCTGCACCACTTAGATATAAGTGATTCATCACATACAATGCTTTTGACAATCAGTTTTGTGGTGTTTCCCCTATTTCTCCCCCTTTTTGCTTTTACAAAAAAACATTTCAGAATCAGATGCGTGCGTTGGACCTTGACTATGTACTCAGAATCATGAATCAAGTTTAGAGGTTCCTCCTTAAAAAGCTTTAAGTAATGTAAAGCTGCGCCAAGTTCTACTCATTGGGTTGAACCTTCAATAACTTTTTACAGAATGATGCCAATTGTTATCTTCATGCCAGACCACTACAGTTTTATGAGACTTCCCTGAACCATCAACAAAAACTGTGCAAGCATATGGGATCAGACCAAATACAAGTATAGTCTGTGACCTGATGTGAAAGACTGCAGGTTCTGCAGCAATTTACATTTCGGCATGCCAAGAGCTATACTGTTAAGAAAATCCGCTACTGCAATTTATAAGGACATAGATTGCAAATAAAAAAAATCAAAACTAGATTTCACAAATGGTACATATATGACAAAAGGATCATGGCCTATTAAGACTTAAATTCATTCCCTGCATTTCTTGATCAGAGTACCAACCAGTCTATCAGTCTGTTAGCATTCTCGTCATACTGTCCCACAATAGCCACAGGTTCTTTCTATGTTGTAGCTCTAAATAGACAAATCTGCAAGTCCAACTGAATGCAGTTAGCCTCTAAGGTTGTCATAAATTTATTCATCAAAGTCTCTAACTCCATTTTAGCTGTCATATTTACTGGATATTGTTTTCCCTTACCGGATCAAAGTCCTGTTTCAGTTCTATCAATGTAGTGTTGGCTTTACCGACACTTTGGCTGCCAATACTGATGGATGTACAGCATTCAAAATTTCCTTGGAGATTTCTCACTTGCAGCAAGCAGATCTGCAGCATCCAAGAAGCTTCTTGTAGGACATGCAACTAAACAGAATTCTCAGAAAACATTATTTGAGCTTACAATTTACTTAACAAATCTTGACCTAAGAGAGCTGTAGGGCTTTCTGGCAAATATGAGAATTCAGTTCTTAAAACTTTGTTCCAAATTTGGTATTCCATTGGTTTCAAAAAACGGCCTTTCTTTCTTCCTTTCCCATGATCTCAAAAACTAGCATGGTGAATTTACTAAGAAGTCTCTTACAACTAGTTACCACAGTCCATTAAAATATTTTTTTGGTTTAATTTCCCAGCTTCATTAGAACTACGGATCCATTGACAATGCCTTTAAATTTCACCCTCAGACCCTTTCATGCAGTATTACAGTTCTCTAGCAGTAACATTGCTGGGGGGGTGAGGGCAGGGGAGAATAAAGCCTCCCTCCTGCCCCCATCTGAGATGGTAAGATCTCCAGCCCAGCATGAAAAGAAATCAGCCCGAACTCCACATCAAACCAGCTTGGTTCCACTCCACACCCAAACCAGCACCAGTCTGGCCCAGAGAAGCACCCAGCACTCTGACCCCCCAAAGCTGACCAGTGTGAAAAGACCGACTTCAGCAAGGAGGCAAAATGATGAGCTCTTTCCCCAGATGTGCCGGAACTTAAGAGATGAGATGGAAGCAAAAAGAAACAGCACTGACAACCCCTGATTCAGAGCCGAGAAGCAACGTAATGCCACAACAAGGACGGATGACAACACTCTAGGAAAAAAAGACAGGGGAGGGGGAAATAAAGCCCCCTTCTCTCCACTTAGCAGCGGGCAAGGAGGTTTTTCCATTTTTTTTTTTTTTTCTTGCTGCAGTTTAGATATAACCAAGGCCACGCAGGTGGCGTAATCGCTGGTGCTAAGGAGGAGTTGCCGGACTGCTGGGTTACAATGAGCTGAGTTTATCTTGCAGCTTGACACAGACCTGAAATTTATGTTCAAGCTGCACAGCACAGGCCTGGGATATTTTGATTTTTGTTTTCCCGTTTCATTCCAAACATAATACACTTTATAGGCAATTCCAATTAGCTCAGCAATAGCTACATTCCTTAGCTCCATTTACCTTTTACAATTTACAGATGTCAAAAAGCAGCGTATTAAACATCGATCCATTATTCCGTTTTCCTAGATCCAAATCAGTTCATATCCTAGAAACTTTTAAATACAACCTCATACAATACCAAGTTCACATCAGAGCATTTAGGTTGTTTTGGTTGGTTGGTTGTTGTTGTATTGTCGTTTTACAATGCCAATCAGAGCTTAACAATTTAAATTCTTTTCTGGTCTCAAAATTATTAGACAACAATAAGAGCAAATTAACTTACAGTACCGTACTTCATCTCATTTTATCCAAAGTTCTGCAGAACAACATCAATTTCAACACAGCACTAAAACCCAGAATTCCACATTCAAGCCACATTCAAGTACAATATCATCTCAAGTTTTCTTTTATCAGAATATTTCCCCAAAAGTTACTCTAATGTGTAAGGATGCATCCTAAGGGGGAGCAAGGTGGTATTTTAGTGGCGGAACCGGTTCCCGTTTTGTAATTATCTCCCCTAACAAAATTCTTTTGGTACCAAATATATATATATATGCAAACTAAAATACTGAGCTCAGATATGAAAACCAAATACCAAGTTCAAATATGCAGATGGATCACAGTTACACTTATTCAAGACAATATCTCGATTTTTGCATTGCACCTTTGGGCTGCTTACTGCTCAGCCAGGTAGAGGTGCCGCTGGGTCTCCCTGACAAAACAGGTCAGTGCGCGCTGGAGCCAATCGGCACCTGCCCCCCCGCTGCCCTAGCAAGCTGGACTGGGCAAGGCTTTCATTAGTGTCTCATCTGGCGCGCTACAACTGTTATCCCAAAACCAGGATTCTTTACTTGGTGTGCATACAAAAGAGCCAAATTCAGTACACCAAGATGACACACAGCCTATCACAGAGTTGCACAAGTCTGAATGCTGGAATAAAGCTAGCATGCTAGAAACAAATGTAACGGCTATTACACACAAAATTTTATCATCACATTCACGCAGTAAAAAACTGAATTACTCATGATCTTCTGTATTATCACAAAACGTACATTTTGAGTCCGTGGATTCTCATTATTTACCAGTCTGCGAACTCACCATACCACACAACAGACAAAGACCTACTAAAACTGCAACATGCTGAAACAGATACCCACAAAGAAAACAGGCTAACAAGGAAGACATCTATGATTGCTGTGTGCTTAAAGGTACTTAACGGTTCTATTCTCCGGCCAGTTTTCCCAATCATTTAACTTATACAGCAGCCACCACTCATTTCAATATTTCGCAAGATCCTCTTTCCTCATATTTCCAAGTGCTTTCCTATGTTCTAAAACACCTCCCAATACCCATTTCTTAGTAACACCACTGAAACTAGTCATTTCCGACCACATCTCATAAGTTAACAACCATGAGAAGAGGGAGGGAGGGGTGGGAAGCACAGGGCTGCTTGCAGCACGAATGGGAAAAGCGGGGAGAAGTTTTTACGGCGCACTTACACCATCAATATGACAAAAAAACCCAACTGTAACAACAACAACCAGTAAAACAATTAACTCACATTCCTGACAAGCTGCTTGATTTTCAGAGAGGCAATACACAGAAGCACGTAGTATGTACTGGAAAACTCGCAGACAACACGTTGATAGCAGACATTAGCATTCTCTATTGCTAATTTCAACATTAGTGCTTCCTTGGCTTCTAAGTTTTCAACCTGCTTATTGATGGCCTCTTGAAGACATTCAATAAACTGTATGTAATTCTCATTGAGACCGTGTTTAATAATCGTAAAGAATTTGGCTGCTTTGGCAGTTTCGGGCACCTTTATCATAGCTTGATATGCAAGGTCTGCTGACTGCCTCAGGATTTCAGAAACTAATCACGCCTGGAATTGCGGTGTGCCAATTAGTGTCTCTTCCAAGAGTTGGGGGATACCCACCCCTTTCAACAAATCCCCATCGTTCCGTCCTAAATGATCCATAGCTGTTACATTGCATAGGTCTAATTTTGCTTGAGTCTTCCACGGTTTTTATCTGATCCCGGGGCAACACGTACACACACTCCTTTTCTTGTCCTTTTAACTTTTCAAAAGAATGCTGTGGACCCTCATCCTCACTCGAGTCATCAGATAACACAGACTTGAATGGTGCTGGAGAATTATTAGTAACAGGGGGGTTCGGAACAGTGCACATTTTTGTGGTGTTGCTTTTGGTTTTTAGATATTTTTAATTTTTTTAATTTTTTTTTCCAAATCTAGCCCAGGAAAGCCACCCCGCTCCTCTGTCTCTGCCTGTTCCCGTTGCTCTTTTAATCCTCTCAAAGTCTCTAGCAAAAAGTACCATGTCATTAACAGTTCAGTTGTTTCTTTGGATCTTTGGGTAGTGCTTTGCCCCATAATAACGTCCTTCGTAAAGTCAATTCCAGAAGGCTAATACCCTTCTTCTTCAGAAGCAATTTCCGTGTAGATAACATAATACCCTCTTCTTTAGATAAGTTCCCCCCATGTTCCCGGTAGCTCACCTACTCTTGGCGTGGTGTCTTTTCAAGGATCCGGATCTTTGGCAGCTCCCCGCTGCTGCTCTATCAGCGGAACGGGGCTCCATCTCCCCAGCTCGTCATCGGCTGTCACAGCTTCGCCGCTGTCTCTTGGTCATGCGAGATCCTTCTTCATGCAGGATCACGTCGGGGTCACCATATGTCGCGGTTCAGATGGACAAAAGTCATAGACCAAGTTCTTCCAGGATCAAAGTAGTAGATGCCATTTATTGCCACAAGTGCATTTTTAGACAGTTTTACCAGTTCATGTGTCTCTTCACTATTGGTTACAAGTTACAGCAGTAACATCTCATTGGCTAATTTTGCTCTCATCAGTGTTCCTCTTCTACTCCCTTCTCTCTCACGGGTTGTGTTGGCAGTTGCCCTTTCCTCCCCCCCACGCCCTGAGAACTGGTGTGGCAGTTGCACTGGTAGCTGCCCGTCCCCCTCTCAGAACTGGGGCCTTCAATGGGGCAGCCAACGGCTCTTTGTGGAGACCCAGAGTCGCTGGGCAGGGTCGTTAGCAGAGGAGGGGCCAAGCGCGCCCACAGCCCAGAGAAGCCGAGAAGCTTCTCGAAGGCCCACACTCGAGGGGACGGGGTGTAGAGAAGCCGAGAAGCTTCTGGAATGGCCACAGTCAGATCTGAGCAGACTATAAATGGGGTTCCCGCCGGCGACTCCCTTTGTGTGGTCTCCTCGGAGCTGCGGGTCTGCCGTGCTGCCGGAGTCCCTCCCCTTAGACGGAGAAGCCGTCTAAGGTGACCTCCCGGGATGGGGAGCGCCTCACCCCCGCATGTGGGCGAGTGAGAGGTTACTGAATATATGCTTTAGTAAGTCCTTGCCTGGTAGGCAAGTGTACCTTCCTCGTCTGGGGCAGACGAGTGTAAATTCCTGCCTGCAGTAAGCTGGTGTTTATCTATTATAGGCAAAACGGGGCAGAGAGGGCTCTGGTTTGTTTTGCTTGTGAGTGCGTGTATGCACGCTGTGGATCCTCATTCTTATTTCGCTGCACCCCAAATAATTTCCTAACCTAACATCCGGACCTTTATCTTCTGTTATCGGAGTGCTAGTCTGCCTAAACTTATATTTGGGATGCCTCCATGACACGGGTACATCCCTTCTCTCTCACAGGTACACCTTAATGTCTCTGGATACTCCTTTACTCCCATCTTTCTCATGGGTAGGCCTTAATATCTTCAAGGCTGATCTCTGTTCCCATGCTCTCCGTCAGGGAATCCACGGACCCACCATAGTCCTCCACATTCAGCGAGACCTGGACAGGCTGGACTGGGCAGAGAAGAAACTGATGAAGTTCAAAAAGGGCGAGTGCAGGGTCCTGCACCTGGGGAGGAATTACCCCAGGCACCAGTACGGGTGTGGGATGGACCTGCTGGAAAGCAGCTCCGCAGAGAAGAACTTGGGAGTTCTGGTAGATAACAGGTTGACAATGAGCGAGCAATGGGGCGTTGTCATCTGTGTATTCTGAAAACAACATAAATACAGAAAAGAAAAATAAATTAGTCAATTCATGAGTGTATATTAATATGAGAATCCCTTTACAGATACAAAAGCAACATTTTATACGTAACATCACACTTCTATCGTCTCCACACGTGAACGGGACATTTTGAGAATGCACAAGCAGCAAAATATTTCTCACAAAAGAGCAAAAATATCCCAACTACTTGGGAAACTTAGACTGAGCCTAAAACAGGAAGACCCCTCCACGAGGACGCTTTTTCTATTTATATTTTACACCACATTCGTCTTTAGACGAGGAGGAAAGCCATCAGACCTTTTAGATTTGGCCCAAACAAAAAACCCAACTGCCTGAGACACTTGGACTAAGCCTAAAATGCAAAGATCCCTCCACGAGGATGGTTTTTATACTGTACTTTCACGATCTGGATATGTCTAAATCTTTTAAAGCTCCATCAGCAGCTGTTTCCTGGGACCTGCTGGCAGTTTTAAGAATTTAAAAATTAAAAAAAAAGAAAAGAAAACAATGCTGTAGATCTAGTTAGGCTCTGTGATGGTGGTTTGGTGCAGGGATTATGCATAACACGGGAATATTTCACCATTTCTGCTCTGTTTTTCAGTATATTACTCCAAAACACCCACCTGATGACATCATTTCAACAGCAAAACCAGCAATTTGCAGAATTCAGCTTCTTCAGGGAACGGAGAAATTGCAGGGCCTCTTGGAACAGCACGTCATCAGGTATGGCCAGTTCGGCTGCCAGGTCTCCAGAGGCTTGGTCGGCAGCAGAGGGGCTGGATGGGACGTCGCTGCCCAGGGGTGTCCCCAGGGGGGCCGTGCCAGAGGTGTTGAGGTGCGAGGACAGCTGGCCCTTTTGCTGGTGGCCAGGCATGGCTGTTGGCAACACCACGGGGGCTGTGGCCAGCGCATTCCCCTCTAAATTGGTGCCACCAGTGTTCCCAGGTGTGGGGCTGTGGATGGCTTTTTAGAAGAGAGAGGGCATAATGTATATGCAGTGAACAATCCAGGGCTTGACATAACCACAGTTTAGGCCTGGACCTGCTGCTTGTTGTCCTCTACTGGCAGAAAAGCAGAAGTTAAACGGAGGCACAAGAAGGGGGCATGGAATGTCACGGCACATCGACAGCAGCTGTTCACCAATAGTAACTGGGGGTGGGGTGCATGATCAGTGCATTGTAACCAACCATTATTGTATGTTTAGCACATGCTTAAGATAAAGTTTCATATATATACACTCTGTTGTTGCGCACATTAGAGATAAAATGCAGAACGATTTAACCCATATTGGGATGCTGTCGTTACTCTGGCCGACTCTTTCCGTCCAACGAGGCTTGTCCAAAGGATTCCACTCCGACATGGGGCTGCTTCTGGGACCATCCTTGGCAACCCGCACCATGTCCAGAGAGACACCAAAGAGCTGATGGGCCTCCTGGAGCAGCACCTCCTCAGACGCTTCAACATCATCGGTGGGATCCTCAGGGGCTTGTTTGTGGGGAGCAGCAGAGGGGCCCGGGGGGGTGTTCCTGCTCCGAGGTGCCCCCGCGGCGGTGGCCACGCCGAAGCTGCAGGGCTGTGCCCATTGCCCCTGGACGTGCCGGTAGCTGGGGATGGGGATCGGCAGCACTGGAGGGGCTGGGGCCACCACTGTGCCCTGATGGCTGTAGAGGCTCCTCCATTGGATGTGGAACTCGCAGGGGTCAAAGCAGCAGCAACACGGAGCCCTCTGCAGCCCCGTGTTGGGGACTGGGAGCCATGCTGGGCCGGGGGGACCCTCCATGGGCACCCCCCGAGCCATCCCCATTGCCAACGACTCCCAGCTCTGCACAGGCACGTGGGGAGCTGGTGGCTGGGGCAACCCTAGAGGGTGAGCTGCTGCATGGGGAATGGGGCTGCAAAGCGGGAGGAGACTCGCTTCTGGGAGGGGAGCCGTGACAGATGGCCCCAGGTACAGGGGAGATTCTCTGGGAACTGGATTTACTAGGCATGCAGCAGTCAGGCCAGGGCAGGGCCGCTCGGCCAGGCTGGCTGAACCCCCGTGCCGTATCTGCCGGGGGACAGGGCTGGTGGGTGCTGGGAGTGCCCGGGTAGGGGATGGCAAAGGTGCCGAAGGTGCCGGGGTGTCCGAGCAGACAGGGGTGTCGTCCCTGCTGGTGGGACTTGGGGGGCCAGGGCTGGCCCCCCTGCCAGGGATGCCCAGGCTGCGGGGAAGGGCTGCTCCTGCCCGGGTGGTGGGCACAGGGGGGCTGAGCCTGCAAGAGAGACAGGAGCCATGGCCGGCGGTAACCTCTGCTCTTGCCTGCGGGAGCGTACCAGGCTGCAGGGCTTGGGTTCGGTCCCTGCCTGGGGAGTAGAAGGTTTGGGGGAGCACAAAAGGCTGCAGGACCCGCAGAGCTGGGGGGATCGGGGGCTGTGCACTGGGAGCCAATGGGGCTGCAGCTGGGGCTGCAAGTGCCTTTGGCTGGAAGCCTTGGGCCCTTCCCAGAGCTGGGACATCCTTGGCGTGAGTGGGAAAGGCACCCCATTTTGACTGGCCTAGACGCTCCATGCACCCTTGGCATAGACTACCTAAGGAGAGGGTATTTTAAGGACCCAAAAGGGTATCGATGGGCCTTTGGTATAGCAGCTGCAGAGATTGAGGCCATGGAACAGCTGTCTGCTTTGCCTGGTCTCTCAGATGACCCTTCTGACTGCTAAGATCGAAGAGCAACAGGTGCTGAGTGCTACCTCGATGGTGCACAGACAAGAATATCGCACTAACTGAGATTCCCTGATCCCTATTCATAAACTGATCCAACAACTAGAGAATCAAGGACTTGCTCACCTTTCAACAGTCCTGTATGGCCAGTGCCAAAGCCTAATGGAGGATGGAGACTAACTGGAGACTGTCGTGGCCTGAATGAAGTTACGCCACCATTAAGTGCTGCTCTGCCGGACATGTTAGAACTGCAATATGAACTGGAGCCAAAGGCAGACAAGTGGTATGCCACAACTGACATTGCTAATGCATTTTCCTCTATTCCTTTGGCAGCAGAGTGCAGGTCACAGTTTGCCTTTACCTGGAGGGGTATCCAGTACACCTGGAATCAACTGCCCCAGGAGTGGAAACACAGCCCTGCTATCTGCTCATCCAAACTGCAAGAGAACAAGGTAAAGCTCCAGAACACCTGCAAGACATTGATGACAGCATTGTATGGGGTGATACAGCAGCAGAAGTCTTCAAGAAAGGTGAGAGAATAATTCAAATTCTTTTGAAAGCTGGTTTTGCCATAAAAACAGGTAAGGTCAAGGGAACTGACCGAGAGATCCAGCTTTTAGGAATTAAATGGCAAGATGGACGTCGCCAGATCCCGATAGAGGTGATTAACAAAATAACAGCTAGGTCCCCACCAACTAGCAAAAAGGAAACACAAGCCTTCTTAGGTGGTGTGGGTTTCTGGAAAATTCATATTCCAGATTACAGCCAGATTGTGTGCCCCCTCTATCAAGAGACTCGAAAGAAATATGATTTTCAATGGGGCCCTGAGCAACAACAAGCCTTTGAACAAATTAAACAAGACATTTTACACGCAGTAGCTCTTGGACCAGTCCGGACAGGACAAGGCATTAAGAATGTCCTCTACACTGCAGCTGGGGACAATGGTCCTACCTGGAGCCTCTGGCAAAAGGCACCAGGTCGACCCCTGGGGTTTTGGAGTAGAGGATATAAAGGCTCAGAGGCCAGCTATGCTCCAAATGAAAAAGACATACTGGCAGCATATGAAGGAGTTCGAGCTGATTCAGAAGTGGTGGGAACTGAAGCCCAGCTCCTCCTGGTGCCCCGATTACCAGGACTGGGCTGGATGTTCAAGGGTAAGGTTTCTTCAACTCATCATGCAACAGATGCTACATGGAATAAGTGGATTGCATTAATGACACAGCGGGCTGGAATAGGGAAGCCATGTGCCTAAAAGTCGAGCCGCTGAAAAACATCAAAACAACCAGCAAGCGGATCAGGCTGCTAAGACTAAAGTCGCTGAGGTGGACTTGGACTGGCAACATAAAGGTGAACTTTGCCTAGCTCGGTGGGCCCATGATGCTTCAGGCCATCAAGGAAGAGATGCAACATATAAATGGGCTGGTGGCCGAGGGGTGGGCATAACCATGGACGTTATTTCACAGGTGATCCATGTCTGTGAAACACGTGCTGCAATCAAGCAGGCCAAAAGGTTTTTAAAGCCTGTGTGGTATGGGGGGCGGTGGTTGACATACGAATACGGGGAGGCCTGGCAGATTGACTATATTATACTCCCTCAAACCCACCAAGGCAAGCGCTACGTGCTTACAATGGTGGAAGCGACCACGGGGTGGCTGGAAACATATCCTGTGTCTCATGCCACTGCCTGGAACACTATTCTGGGCCTTGAAAGGCAAGTCCTGTGGCAACACGGCGCACCAGAAAGAATTGAGTCAGACAATGGGACTCATTTTACAAAGAGTCTCACAAACAAGTGGGCCAAAGAACATGGCATTGAATGGATATATCATATCCCCTATCATGCACCAGCCTCAGGGAAGGTTGAGCGATACAATGGCTTGTTAAAAACTACCCTGAAGGCAATGGGAGGTGGAAGCTTTAAAAACTGAGATAAGCACCTGGCACAAGGCACCTGGTTAGTTAACACCAGGGGACCAATCAATGGAGCTGGCCCTGCTCAGTCAGGCCTTTTACATACAGTAGAAGGAGATAAAGTCCCTGTGGTGCATGGAAGGAAAATGTTAGGAAAAGCTGGCTGGGTTATTCCTGCTTTTGGCAAAGGCAAACCCACTTGTGGGATTGCTCTTGCTCAAGGGCCTGGATGTACTTGGTGGGTGATGCTGAAGGATGGTGAAGCTGATGTGTACCTCAAGGACATTTGATTCTGGCTGAGAATACTCAATTTCAAACTGTATGAGGGGAATTGCTGCATGATACTAACGGTGTTCCATGAGTGTCTTTCAGGTTGAAGCAGCGGTGGTGATGAACCCTGAGCTGGTCTCATCGAGTGGTGCCCAGTAACTTCCCTGAGACTGACATCTCTGACCTGCAGTTCCTGGGCACGAACTGCACCAGATTACACGTCATCTGTCCTGCCTAGAGAGAGGCTGCTGGGATAGACAGAGACCAGCAGTCATGAGCTAGTGATAGACATATTTATGTGTGTGCGTATACATTTGAAGAGAGGCAGAAAGCAGCAGTGATTTGGGCATGACTTAAATGGTATGGAATAAGGGGTGGAATGTCCTGCTTTTGTTAATAACAAGACCAGTTCTCTTTGAGTGAATTTTCCTTTCAGCTAAGTTCTTCTAAGTAACTGCACTTTTCTGAATTTAGCTGCAGGTTTTTTCAGACACTGCGCTCCAAAGCTGATAAGGGTGACCAATAGCATGCAGAAGAGGTCCATGTTTAGATTTATTGCTATAGCAACCAAAGATACTGATAATGTCCCATAAGTGAGAGGGGTGTATTTGCGAGTAGGGGCAGACAGAACAGGTGACTAAAACTGACCGAGTGTTCTATCCCACTGTCGTGGTTTGATCATGGGGAGACAATCAAAAACCGTGGCAGATGTATTTTCCTTAACCCTCTTCCCCCCTCTTGTTTTCCACCCCCCGTCTCCTCCCCCTTTTTCACTAAGGACAGGTGATTTTGAGAGGAAAGGAAAAGAAGAACAGAGAGAACAAAGCTGGAAAATTTGAAAACGTTTAACTAACGCTACTAAATAAACATAGAGAAAAAGAAAGCAGAACAAATATTATAGAACCAGTCTTGCAATTCCCAGCAGCGAGTCCGGCAGGATCCTTCAGCCAACCGCAACTAGATTCAGCCTGTCGTGAGGCCTCAGCTTGCAGGGACAGCAGAAAAACGCAGAGACGAAGCAAACCAGCAGGAGACCCAGCAGAAGAGAGAGAGAGTCCTTCGGGTCCACCTTTTATACCCAGGAAGTCTTGAATGGGATGGAGTATTCCAATTGGTCAATTCGTGGTCACCTCACTCAGACCACCTCCTCTCGAAGCTCCCCGCAATGACCCGGGACACCCACACATGTCATACACCCTATAAAAGTGGGAGATCACTAGGGTCTCATTCTCTTCGACCATCTGGAGAGGACCCTGCCTGTTGTGCCTGCGATCCGAGGCCTGGTTCCAGACCCTGCATCACACCCGGCTACCTGCCTTGCAGCCGCTGGAGCCACGCCAGCTGCACCCACCGCTCCCAACGCTGTGCCACCCCAGGGAATTCAAGATTGGTTTTGTGTATTTCGTATTATTTTCTCTATTGATTAGGAGCATTAGTAAAGCATTTAAAACTCTTCCAACTTGCAAGTCTCTCTCCCTCTTCCTCCTACTACCTTTCCTTACTGGGGAGGGCAGGGGGGTTAACACAGAGCATCTGCCACGGTTTATTGTCACCCTGCAGTAAATGGTGACAGGTTTATTGGTGGCCCGTACGGGGATAAGAGAAACCGCGACAAGATGTGACCCGACCTGCAAAGGGTCCAGGTGGTCAGGAACCATAAGCTTAAGCTGTGCTATAGAATTCTGTGCTACACTACTTGTAAAATTGTGCTGTGCTGATGCTGTTTGTAGAAATCCTGTGCTACTCTGATCATGAAATTCTAGGCTGTGCTGATCATAAAGTTCTGTTTAAGAAATAAAGCTTTAATTGTAAATACAACTTAGCGCCATCATCATTCCGCCCAGGATCGCCAGAAGAACCCGTCTGTTCCCGTAGTGTCGTGTGACAGCCCTGACCAAAAGGGGACAGAGGGAGACGCAGCGTGACTGTCCAGAATTGGCATTTGGCTCAGGGGAGTGTGCAGGGCAACAGGGACCCAGATGAGCTGATCCCAAGTGCCCATGGCCACCTATTTCTCCTTCTCACCTTCTAGGTGATGCTGGTCAAGGCCCAGGCACCTGCAGTCTTAGGCTTTCGATATAAGGCTTTTGGCCCTAAAAAGAGGGCTTTGGGGCCTACAGGGGAGGGCTTGGAC
This sequence comes from Caloenas nicobarica, assembly GCF_036013445.1. Lineage (NCBI taxonomy): Eukaryota > Metazoa > Chordata > Aves > Columbiformes > Columbidae > Caloenas > Caloenas nicobarica. The sequence goes on from NC_088280.1 coordinate 2,318,290, forward strand.
TCTAAAAATGCAGATTTGGGGCCTAAAATAAGGAAGGCATTGGGGTCCTACAAATGAAGGTATGAGACATAAAAGAGGGATTGGGTGCCTATGAAGGTGGGTTTGGACCCTCAAAATGAGGGTTTGGACCCTTCAAATAAGGATTTGGGCCTTAAAAATTAGCTTTGGGGCTGTAAAAATGAGGGATGTGGACACTAAGAATGTGGCTTTGGAACCATGAAGGAGGCTTTGGTCCCTAAAAACAGTGAGGCTTTGGAAAGTACATTTAGTTTTTAGGCCCTAAAAATGAGGCTTTGGGCCAAAAAATGGTGAGGCTTTTGACACTAAAATGAGGCTTTGGACCCTTAAAATGACCATATGGAAACCGAACATTTAGGTTTGAAAACTGTCAGTTAGGCTTGAAATCCTAAAAAAAGGTTGGGCCCTGAAGTGAAGCTTTGGACTCTGCATAGGAGACACTAGGCCCTCCAAATGAGGCCTTGGACAAAAAAAAGAGATTTCAGGCTCTATTGATGTATCTTCGGACCCTAAAGTGAAGCTTTAGGGCTTTAAAATGAGGCTTTTGACCCTATAAATGGAGCTTTGGGCCCTAAAATAGAGGCAGAAGAAGGGTTTGGACCCTAAACAGCGTTTGGACAGTGGGGCTCTCAGCAGCAAAAGAGGGCTTTGGACTCTGAGGAAAGGGTTTGCGCCTCAAAAACTGAGTATTTGGATCCTGAAATTAACAGGGTTTGGACCCTAAAATTGGGGCACTGGACCCTAAGAATGAGGCTTTGGAGCCTCAAAGTGAGGGTCTGGGCCCTTAAAGTAGGGTTTGGACCTTAGAATGAGTGTTTGGACTCTCAGAATGAAGGCTGCGACCCCAACAATAGAGGGGCTGGACCCTAAAAATGAAACTTTGGGACCTGAAATGAAACATGTTATAGAAAATCTGGGCTGTAGACTCTAAATATGAGGATTTGGGCCCTAAAGATTAGGATTTGGGCCCTACAAATGAGACCTAGGACGCTAAAACAGAGGATGTGGGCCCCATAAAGGACTCTTTAGATCCTAAAAATCATGAAGAGTGTCCAGAAGAGGCCACAAAGTTGGTGAAGGGCTTGGAGGGGAAGCCGTATGAGGAGCGGCTAAAGTCACTGGTTTTGTTCAGCCTTGAGGAGACTGAGGGGAGGAGACCTCATCGCGGTCTGCAGTTTCCACACAAGGGGAAAAGGAGGGGCAGGCGCTGAGCTCTTCTCTCTGGTGAACAATGACAGAACCCCAGGGAATGGCAGGAAGATGTGCCAGGGGAGGGTCAGGTTGGACATGAGCAAAAGGTTCTTCAGCCAGAGGGTGCTGGACACTGCAACAGGCTCCCCAGGGAGGTGTCGAGGTGTCGTGGCCCGAAGCCTGACAGTATTCCAGGAGCGATTGGACAACACCCTCAGAGAGATGGTGTGAATTTTGGAGTTGTCCTGTGCAGGGACAGGAGCTGGACTCGATGATCCTTGTGGGTTCCTTGCAGCTCATGACATTCGGTGATTCTTTAGTGCTAGTTCCAGTCCCAGGGCTAGAGTGAGCCAGGCTGCTCCTGGTGCCGGCCCAGGCCCTTTGCATTCCCCGAGTCTTGGTGCCAAATCTGTCCCAGTGCCAGGGTGTGGCCAGGGTTTCCCAGCAGGGACTTCCACTGCAAACCAGTTCTCCCAGTATGGCCTGGCTCCCCTTCGCCCCCCGGGGCAGGATGAGTCTGGTGTGGAGTCCATGGCTTTATTCAGCCTGTCCCAGTGCACAGGGACAAGGGACCTGTGGGACCAGGCCAGTTGTGTCCCCTGCCGTGAGGGTCACCCCCTGCCCACCCTGAGTCAACTGGAGGGTTTCCCCCCAAAATATGGAGCAGATGCTCTCTGTTAACCCCCCTGCCCTCCCCTGTAAGGAAAGGGAACCAGGGTGGGGGCGTCCTTCCCAGGGGCCTCCATCTTGGCACAGCAACTGCTCTGGAACACACAGACACTTTTCATCTCCGCTCAACACTGGAGGAGTCTTAGCCCATCAGTACAACCAGGAGGAATCCAGACCTTCCCTTTGCAACTTCGGCGTGGTTTGAAACTGTTTCAACAGTGAGAGATGTCAACCAAGGAAACATTCTCGTGACTTGCCCATGCACCAGTACTGGAGTTACCAGACCCAGTTGTGGGCTCCCCAGTTGAAGAAATACTAGGAATTCCTGGAGAGAGTTCAGCGAGGGCTACGAAGATGATGAGGGGTCTGAAGCGTCTTTCTTATGAAAAAAGCCTGAGAGAGCTGGGGCTGTTCAACCTGGAGTAGAGAAGCTGGGAGGGGATCTCACTCATGCTGATAAATATCTCCAGGGTAGGTGTCAAGAGGGTGGACCAGACTCTGTTCAGCGGTGCCCAAGCAGAGTCAATGGGCACAGCCTGAAACACGAAGGTTCTGATAAGAGGAACAGGAGTCTTTAGAAACCCCTAGGCCTAATGTAACAAGGTTAGGCCTAATGTAATAAGACTAGGCCTCACATAACAGGAACTTAATAGAGAAGCAATAGCTCTGTAGAGACTGGACATGAGGCCAAGGGGGATGTCCTCGGTTTGCAAGCTGGGAAAGCGGAATGTTCCACTAAATGAAGAAAGAGCTACGAGACTTTTGCTGAGTAGCAGCACAAAACGACAACATGCGTGCTCAAGAAATTAGGTCAAGAAGCTGCAACTGGGGTGGGTACCAGGCTGCAAAAACCAGTGGGGATCACTAGAGAACCCCAGCGAAGACCCTCGAATACCAAAGATGGACTTCTGACAAAGAGCGTGATCACGTAAATAATTTAGGTTTATTGCATGACCTAAACAGTAGAAACAAATGAATATGCCATTGGTAGGTGTAATAAATATGAAGAAGCGCGAGTTGTGCATACGCTCCACTAGAGAACCACTCCCCCAATCGTCTGGCGCGCTGTAATAAAAGTGCCTGATTTTTAACACTTTCGAAATAGTGTTAAGAAGTCTTTTTGCCACCTTTTCGGTATCAGTTCCATCTGAATATATGAGGGAAACTTCTTTCAGGAGATGGACTTGATGATCCTTGTGGATCTCTTCCAACTCAGGACATTCTAGGATTCTAGGATTCCATGATTCTTCCCTTTGAGGGTGACAGGGCACTGGAAGGGGCTGCCCAGAGAGGTGGTGGAGTCTCCTTCTCTGGAGACATTCAAACCTGCCTGGATGCCATCCTGTGCAATGTGCTCTGGTGACCCTGAGTTAGCAGCTGGGTTGGAGGAGATGATCTCCAGAGGTCACTTCAACCCAACCCCCCCAGTCTGTGGTTCTGTGACTTACTCCTTTTTCCTGGTGCTCTGCTTTCATTACTTCTGTCTGGCACTTTTCCCCCTTAATGCCATAGGAGTTTAACCCCTCGCCAGCCAGATTTCTCCTTTTGTGCTGTGCCAGCTCCAACAGTCTCTCACTTTGTTGCATGGGTACTTTAACCCCAAGCCACTGAGAGCTTCTGGAAGCAGTGAGACAGCAGACACCATAAAAAGGTCCATCCTCTCTGCTGCCCGGCCTAGAGATCCCCAGACATCTCTAAAGGCCCTGAAAAGGAGCAGCTGTGCTGCTGTTCTGATGAGACAGCCAGGTGAACACAGGGCTCTGGGACACACCGGAGGACAACAGGGAGCTCCCAAGGGGACATGAGGCCAAAGGGGGTCCTGGAGGCAGCCGAGAGCACCCAGGTGCCCAGGCCTGAGCTGGCCCTGAGCCTCCCAACGCGACACCCTGACCCTCCCTACCCAGGCACAGGGTGACAGTGGGGCCCTTTGTGACCTCGCTGTGTGACACCCACTGCATGTGCTCAGCGCCGCTGCGGGCCCCAGCCCGCACTGTCCGGCAGGACGGCGACTGGACAGGGTGGGAGCACGGAGCTGGCGAGAGCTCTGAGCGTAGCCACGTCTTTCACAGAATCCTAGAATCATTTTGGTTGGAAGAGACCCTTAAGATCACCCAGTCCAACCATACCCTAAATCTAGCTGCCCCCAGCAGACTCCCCGCTGCCCCAGGCAGACTTGGGGCGAGGAGTCCCTGAGCACAGCCCACGTCCTTCCCCAGCAAAGAGACCCTGAGCGCAGCCCACGTCCTTCCCCAGCAAAGAGACCCTGAGCACAGCCCACGTCCTTCCCCGCTGCCCCAGGCAGACCCGCAGCGCCGGATCTTTTCCCAAAGCTTCCACTTCCCCACTCCTACTCCTTCCCTCCATCCTGCATAATGGCCAAGAGACCCCCCAGCTGCCCCAGAGTGGCCTGGGAGGAGGTTGGGGCTCCCCAGGGGGCCAGCCCTCCACCAGAGCCCTCCGACGTGTCCATGGTGCAGCCACTGCCGATCGGTGAGTGGGGGGCCACGATTGTCTGGGGAGGGCGGGGGCCAGCGAGCGCTCCCTGCTCCACACCAGGATCACGTTTCCCTGCACGCTGGCAGTGGGGGTCCCATGGGTGGTGGGCATGATGCTGCCTGAATGCCAGGGCTGCTCAGAGCTGGATGTGGTCCCAGCACAGCCTCTCCCAAGGAGGGACAGGGCAGAGGGGACCCAGCTCCTGCTCCGGGGCACGGGCAGCGAGAGGCAGCTGGGCAGGCAGGAGGCAGCCGTGCTGTGGGACGGGGACCTTTCCTGCCTTGCTGCCGGTGAGATCCTCACCCGCTGCAATGGGGGCTTTCCCCGTCCTGCCCGGCTCCAGCATCGCAGCCCATCTGCCGGGCACCCTCCAGCTCTGACACACACGGGAAGACTGTGCCAGGGGATGATCCAATTCAAAGCTCTAGACGGAAAGGAAGGTTGCCCAAGGCACAGAAGTCAGTGTGTGGGTTTGGGGCACTTTTGGTAAAGTAAGCAGGGGAACACGCTATTTTCCAAAACTGGTTCCTGACCAGGAAATTCCAATGGCACTGTTAGGCTTCCCCCAGTGTTTCTGTATTGGAGGACACAGCTCATTTTCCTGGGTGCTCCTGTATAGAACTTGGCTTTTCAATATGCGTTTGTGCAAGAACATGGTCTCATCTCTCTTCAAATGTGGTTTCTTGGCAGTCGTTGCTGAGGGAATGGCTCCCCCACAGAGGATCCTCTTTCCCCCAGAGAAGATTTGCATGGCCTGGCAGCACAGCCACAGAGCTGGAGCGGGACTGCACAACCTGGGCAACACGTGCTTCCTCAACTCCGTCCTGCAGTGCCTGACGTACACCCCGCCTCTGGCCAACTACCTGCTCTCTGGGGAGCACAGCCGGTCGTGTCAGTACTTTTGTCAGCATTTCCTTGTACACCCCTTGGGCACTGCCCAAGGATTCCCAGAATCTGCAAGATGATTGAGGAGAAAAGCAGCTCTTCCTTGTCAGCTCCCTGAGCTGGTGTACTTGCAACACTCAAGCCTAGAAGCCGCTTGTCGATATCTATGTGTGTTCATCTTCAGAAAGGCACCTCTTTCTAGCCCTGGCTCTTGGTCCCTGGTCCTTCAAGTTCAACTCTCTTTGCTCAGTGCACAGAAAGCTTCTGTCAGTCAAGGATTCGTCTGCAGAACGTTTCCTATGCACCAAAATGTCCTTGGCTTCTTGGGACTTGGGCACCTTGGGAGGAGTGGCGAGTGTTCTTAGAACTCCAAGACCTGCATTAGGTTTCCCATCGCTATGGATATTTTGCTAACCTGAGGAGTTTCCCTCACTCCCTCCCTCCCTCTTCAGGTGGCCAGGAAGGCTTCTGCATGATGTGCAGAATGGAAGCACATGTTAAACAGGTCCTGTTTGCCTCAGCCAGTGCCGTCGAGCCTTGGGCTGTCGTCAATGATCTCAAAGGTAGGTCAGTCCAGGTGCTATGACATGCTTTATTCCGACCTTGTAGTACTGAAGTAGTAACATCTTCTTTCTTAGAAATAGGAGAACATTTGCAGCACGGCAGGGAGGAAGATGCCCATGAATTCTTAAGCTACGCTGTCGATGCCATGCAGAGAGCTTGCCTGAGTGGAAGCAGCGAGTAAGCAAATTGCCTTTCCCACGTTCCCAAGCCCTTTGGATTCTTCAATGTCCTCCCATGAAGGAAAGCTATACTCAGGACTTTCCGACAAAGCAAAACTCTTGGAGGAGATAACTCTGCGCCACCATTTGTTTCCAGCTTGGACATGTCTTCTCAAGCAACTACTCTCGTCTATCAGATCTTTGGGGGCTTTCTGAGATCCAGAGGTACATTTCCACAGCTATTGCTCTCCTTGGAACTGTCTGTGCCCTCCTGTCTGCCTGCGATAACAGCTGATCGTGTGATTGGCGCAGTGGGTGTGAAGAGCGTAACCCGGCACAGTCCGTCGACTTCCCCTCTCGCTGAGCATTTCCATTTGCCTTCCAGTCACGTGCTGGAGCTGCCACGCGGTTTCCGATTCCTACGAGGTCTTCCTGGATGTCTGTTTGGATATCAAAGTATGAGGGTTTGTAATTGTGCTTCAAGACGTCCCAAGGCCACTGTAGCTTTCCAGAATCCACACAGTTGGCTTAAAAATGTGTCCTACAAACACAAGAGAGCCTGGTGGTGGGCAGGGGGTGGAATGGACTATGTTCTTCTGCAGAGGCCGTGGCAGTGGCCTCCCTGTCGGTGCTGGCTTTCAGCTGGACTAGCAGGCATTACTGTCACTGCACCCGGGACGTCCTCTCCTCCTTCTTCCCTTTGTCCTCCCTCAACACCTGTCTGGCTCCCAGGCCTGCGGGGTGTGTTGTGTTCAGTACTGATGACCCTGCACACCATCGTAGCTGAACTGGGAGCTGCCACAGAGCGGGAGCTCTGGAGAGTGTTGGGAATCCCTGGGAGATGTTCAGCTTAACGCCCTCTTTCTGCCTCCGTCTGGGCACTGCTTGTGGGTTCACAGTGGGGCTCCTCAGCGTCATCAAGCTGTGTTTTTGTGTAAACTCCTAGGAAGCGTTTGTGCGAGGGCATTTCCCCAGGCTCAGGGCTCTCCTTTCTCACTCCTCCAGAAAGCCTCATCTGTCACCGCAGCTCTGGAGGACTTTGTGAAACCCGAGCACCTGGATGGCGAAAACTGCTTTAAATGTAGCAAGTAAGACGATTACTAACGACATACTAGCACTAGATCCTGAGTGAAGGTGCCGCATGTCATCGAGCAGAAGTCATCTTTTCCCATGGCTTTAAGGCACCCTAATGAGACACAGCTTTTTATACATGGCCTTATGGTACTGAATAGCCTTAAACCGGCATAAGGATGTGTGAGACATGAAAGGCTGTCTGGCCTTCTGGGGGAAAAAAGTGCATTTCAGCCCTTGGCTCTGTGCTTGCTTTCGAGGTGTGACAAGACGGCTGCCGCCTCCAAGAGGTTCACAATCCACCGCGCGCCCAAGGTTCTCACGGTGTGTCTGAAGAGGTTCGAAGGTTCGACCGGCGAGAAGATCAGCAAGGTGCGTACGCGAGTTGAGTGCAGCTTTCGCTTCCTGGAGCAGATTTCCCAAAGCGGGATGCTGTGTCACAAGTTGTTCGTGTTGACACTTTCACGTTCCCTTCTGGGGAGAGTTCCCGTGGGAAGACAAGCGTGTCCTCTGCTCCCAGAGAGCTGCTTTGGCCGAGAGCACTTTCCTGCCACCCGACCCACGACGTGTTGCTTTCGGGAAAACCAAGTGTTCCTGAGTCCAAACGATGCATCATACACCTCTAGCACTCAGTCTTGGAAGGCTGTTCCCTGAAGTATTTCAGGTTCGTCACTGAGCCCTCTTGGTGCCTCCGTAGATTGTGGAGTATCCTGAGTACCTGGATCTTCACCCCTACACGTCTCAGACAGACGGAGAACCGCTCCTCTACACCTTATATGCCGTCCTGGTACACAGCGGTGGCAGCTGCCGTGCAGGACACTACTTCTGCTACATAAAGGTGAAAAGCAACTTCCTTCCGAACAAGGGAAACCTCGTCATTAGTGGCAGCCAAGGTGTTGGGGAGGAAGGTCTCCTTACTGGCTGGATAGGATTTGTTTTGCTGTCCTCTTGGTTCTGCAGTTTTCTGCCTGTGTTTTTGGGGAGAAAACACGCAGTTCCTCTGCAGATATCGATGCCTTTTTTTACAGGCCAGCAACGGACTGTGGTATGAGATGGACGATACCTCTGTGGTTCTGCATGACATCAACGCAGTTCTCCGGCAGCAAGCCTATTTACTGTTTTATGCCAGGTAAGAACAAGTCTTAAGCTGTGTTCAGAATACATTTCCTTCTCCTGGCTTTGCAGGTGTCCCTGCCCAAGGAAGGGCAGATGGAACTGGATGATCTTTAAGGCCCCTTCTAACCCACACATTTGATAGTTCTGTGGTTCTATGAAACGGAGGCCGTAGGGGGCTGACCTGGTGGGAAGACCTCTGTCAAATTTCCCATTTGCAGTCTTGGTTACGTCTTCTCTCTGTTGGAGAAACCGCTCCAAGGAAATGACGAAACCCCAGAGGAGGCTGCAAGAACAGCCCTCAACAGAGATCACGCTTTTTGCTTTTTTCTTCTCCAGGTGCTCTGATTTGGAAAGTGGACAACGGGCTGTTTCCTCATCGGTACCATCCTACGGCCGTTCCTCTCTCAGTCAGTGGGCGGCCGGCAGCAAGCAGGTGGGTTCTGTGGCACCACAGGGTCTTCCTCTTAGGACTAAGGTCACTCCGGGGAAGTGGGTCAGGGCACCAGATGGACAGCGAGTTTCTTTTGGGGATCTTGGCATCGCTCTATTTCCCTCCCACGCTGCAGCTTTCTGCACAGTTGCAACACAGCTCCCCTCCCAAGCATCCCAACAAGATCCGTCCCTTTTTCTGCCTTTGGCCCTTCTGCCTTTGCAGCCTCCAGGAGAGCCTTTGCGAGGCCCTTAGCTGTCCTCTCACACAGCTTCTGGGGGTTCCGCACTGTTCTAGTCCTTTCAGGAGGAAAGGGCAGCACCTTTTCACAGCTCTCTTTGCAGGACATGGCAGAGGACATGGAGGACTCTCCAGAGGACAGCAGCTCCTCCACAACAGCCAGCACCAGCCGGCAAAGCTGGGCAGGTGCACGGGAGGCAGCTGTGGGCTGGCTGTGCCCCATCTGCCCACGTAAGCTCAACATAGGCACGGATTGCCTGGGTAGGGTGGGGGCCAGCGAGCTCTCCCTGCTCGACACCAGGAACACGTTTCCCTGCACGCTGGCAGCTATAGAGACATCCAGAACCCAATCCTGGTACAGCAGCTGGGACATCTCCTCCTTTTCCAGTCTCCCCATCAACTGGCTTTTAGTGCTCTTCACAACCTCCTTCAGTTCTTGGCTCAACCAAGAAGTAAGAGTTGTGGTGGGTTTCATCCCTCTGCACATGGACATCTCCCAATGGGTCTTCTTCTCTTCCTGACCTCTTTTGCCTCTCCCAGCTGCTTCCCGTAGCACCCCAACTGTCATTTGGCTGCAGCAGCTGAGTGCTCTCCTGAAGTCCAGGATCTGTTCTCTGCTGCTCTTTCCTCCCTCCTTTCAGGATCTTGAACCAACACTGTTTTGTGGTCCCCACAGCCAAAGCTACCATTGACTACCATGTCCCAAAGCCATGTCTTCCCTGCTGCTGACGAGCAGATCCATCTGTGCATCCTGCTGGCTGGCCCTTCTAGCGCTTGTAGCAAGAAGCTATTTCGGACACCCTGCGGAAATCTCCTTGACTGCTTTTGTTCTGTCATCTTGCAAGCAAATTTCAGAGCAGTTTGGGAAGCTTGCTGGCAAAGCTGCCGTGTCTTACTGACTTTTCTGCTTTTCCCTCACTGTTTAGGCCGGAAGGCACAAGAACAACATTCCCGCTTGGCAGGTGATCTCCCCGACTTTTGGGTTTGGGTAAGCAGCAAAGACATGGCAATGATCTCCCCCCGTTTCTGGCACTTGTCGGTGGCATCAGCAGGGGACATGTGTGAGCAAAGGCCTCCACACTCAGCAGGGCTGGCGTGGCCTCCCTGTCCCTGCTGAGAGGATTCCTGCTGTCCCCGAGCAGGGATGATGCGAGGGCTGCTCTCCAGTGTCCCAGCAACAGCCCTGGTCCTCCGGGCCACCAGCAAGCCCTGGCTGGCGGCAGGGCCAGCACTCTGTGCCCATGAGCCCAGCCCTCCTCCCTCACCCCGGGGCCTCTCTTCTCACCCTCCCCGTGCAGTCACTGCCACCCCTGCTGCCAGCTCTGCTGCGGGCGCTGCCGCAGCACTGCCGGGCGTCTCTGCAGGGCTGCGGGCACTGCCCGGCTCAGCAGCAGCATCAGGGCACTCGGTGTGACACGGCTTCGCTGCCTCCCTTCCCACCATAGTCCTTTGAAGAACACCTCCAGCCTTCTGAGAGGACAGACATCATCCTTGTGTCCATCGAGGCCATGAGAGACTCCAGCACCTTTGACAAGAAGGCGGCAACGGACATGCTGGACAGGGTCATGGAAATCCCTGACTTCTGGCTGGTGGATGTAAGTGGCCTGTGGCTGCCTTGCAGCCCTGTCAGGCCTTGTTGCTCCCTCCATCCCTCCCTCCCAAACCCTGGTGTCTTGGGCACCTGAAGCCACCTGAAGGCAGCAGACAAGGATGGAAAGGGCAGCGGAGGAAATGGCCGCAATCCAGGGGCAGCACCATCCTCACCTGTGTCCCCTCCAGGTGCCAAAGATCATAAGGTGCATCCACCAAAACCTGGAGGGCATCACCACAGCATCAGCCCGGCAGAGCGTGGAGTCCCTGCTTCTCCTGATGGCCGACAGGAGCCCTGGGGAGGTGGTCACCATGCTGCTGAGGATCACTCCACAAGGAGACCGGTACTGGCCTCAAAAGCCATCAGGGCTTGTTCTCCGTGGGGAGAGGGGCCCACAGACGCTCTGGCTGCCAGAGCCAAGGAATCCTGCAGGACCCTCCAGAGGAGCAGGACCCTCCATCCCCCCACGCTTTCCAGCCCTGGCGGTCAGCCAGGCCTGCAGCAGCCACAGCTGAGCAAGCCAGCCCAGAGCCCCCCATTGCGCTCCTGACAGCCCCACGGGAGCACCAGCTCAGCCCTCTGCTGCTGCCCGGGGCATCCCAACCGTCCTGCAGCGCTGAGCGCGGCCACGCTGCTGTGGCCGGGGCTGCCCTGCTGACAGAGCGCTCTGGCTTGCAGGACTGCCCTGGACATGTGGAGGGTGGTGTTCTCTGCACCCAAGACTCTGGACAAGATCTTAATGGAGTTCCTCAGCAGACTCCTGATGACAGACTACCTGTTGCTCGAAGGCCTCATCAGCCTGTCAGAAAGACCTGACATGGTGAGCAGGGTGGCGTCAAGGGGGCCGTGTTGGCAGCTGGGGCTGGGGCAGTGCGTGCGGCGGCTGAATGGCCTTGGGTGGGGGTCAGGCAGTGCGTGAGAGCTCCAAATGCTCTCTCTGCCGGGCTGGGGCCCGATGGCTGCCTGGGGAGCTTTCCAGGCACCGAGGCTCTCCAAGCCACCTGCCCCTTGTGGCCTGTGGGAAAAGCGGAAGGCTGAGCAGGGCAGGGGACTCTTTGCTTTTCTTGCCTCCCTGCCCTACTCCTTCTCTCCTGCATCCCCACCTGTGTGGCCATGGCCACCACCTGCCCGGAGGCTGCCACAGAGATTCCTGTGCCACCTGTGCCAGGAAGCCGGGCAGGGGGCTGGTGCTCAGTGACCAGCATTTTTGCCAGGATGGTCGTTGACCCTTTCACAACAAGGAAACTCTTCTTCATACAGGCAAGAAAAATGCAGGTCCTCCCGCTCTTCGTCATGGAGCTGATTTGGCACGGCAACACAGAAATCAAAAAGAAGGCGCTGGTGTTCTTAAACAACATGATGGGTCACCTGAAGAGACAAGAGGCCAGCCCCATCGCTGAGCAACTGGCGAAAAAGCTCCGGCCTCTCTTTGACGACGTAAGGCTGATGGAGGAGAAGGAGCCCTGCGAGTGGGCAGCCTGCAGTGACAGCTGCCCTTCAGCCCAGCCCCGTGGGCAGCACTGGGAGCAGGCGCTGCTCCCCTGGGCTCTCGTGGGGTGGCTTCTGGGCTTTGCAGCCCAGCACAGCTCCCTGCTGCACAATCTGCCCCTGGAGCATCTCCCCTCACATCAGCCCCGATGCTGCCCCTGCTCACTGTGGGCAGACAGCTGCTGGTTTTAAAGTCCAAGTTTCCGCCTTCCTCCCAGGAGTCCAGCCAGCTGCGAGAGCTCTCCATCCGCCTCTTCAGAGAGCTGGTGCAGTCAGTGGTGGGGTGCGACAAGAAGAGGATGAAGAGCTACGTGCGCCATGCACTGCACCCCCTCTTCTTTCATCTGAGTGACCAGAGCGACAGCGTGGCCATGGTACAGATTTCCACTGCCACCACCCTGGTCCCACAGGGCTCGGCAGATGCCCGTGGCCACCGAGGCCTGAACAGGCTTGTCCCTACGGGCTCCTGAGCTGTCCCTGCAGGTGCTGGAGCTTGAGCTTTGAGCCTCGGTCCTGTCCGCCAGGGCTGTGCCCAAAAGAGCCCCAGATGTTGGAGCCCGGGCACGTCCCAGCTCCCAAAGGGCAGGATCATCCCAGGAACAAAGCCAAGAGCAGGGGGACACCAGGTCTCCTTCCCCAGGCCGTGGTGCCATCTCCCAGCTTCTGCTGTTCCGCAGGCCGCCGGGGAAGCCCTCCTTGCTGCAGCAGAGCTGCTCAAGTGGAAACAGCTCCAACACCTGGTGCGGACGCAGCAGAAATGGAGGATTGGAGAGTGCTTGGTGAGGACAACCCCCAAGGCCCAGGGCCCAGGCCGGACGAGGGCTGCCCCCCGTGGCTGGGCTGTGGGCTCTGCAGATGTGCCTCGCCTGCCCTGCTGCAGCCCCGAGCTGCATCCTTGTGCCCTGTCCTCAAGAACAGAGCCCCCAAGGGCTCTTCTCTCTGCCCTTCTCCCCTCCCCACTCCCAGCGGGAGGGAGGCCTCTCAGCACTCCTGGGACCCCTGGGCCTGTGTCTCCATCTCAGCCGCAGCCCCACAGGGCTCCTGCCTGGGAGATGGGAATTGCCTTGGAGGGGAAGGGCTACGGCTGCTGCTGGGAGGAGGGACTGGTCTGGCCAACTGGGGAGGGACAGTGACGTGCCCATCTCCTTGTGCTCTCTGCAGCTGGAGCAGGACAGGAGCAGGGCTGAAGAATACTTGAGTCAGAGCCTGCCGTACCTGAGGGATGCTCAGGCCAGCTTGCGAGAGGCGGCCGTGAGGTTCATCGGTGAGTCACAGCCCCCGGGGTCCCTCTCCTGGCAGTCTGGCCCAGCTCTCCGCTGCTGCTCTGGCACCAGGAGCAGCCCTGTGGCTGCCAGAGCCCCGGCTGCCCCGTGCAGGGCCTTGGCCTCCCCTCCCAGCCCTGCCCACGCAGCTGGCCTTGGTGGCCGCCTTGCTCAGTCCCAGCATCTCAGCTCCTGGTCTCCCCTGGGGTCAGCTCTGATGAGGGGAGGGATCAGGGCTCTGACGGAACTCTGTGCCCAGGGCTGGCTGCACAGCCCCTGAGGGACCGAAGGGAGGAGGAGAAGCTGTCTGAGGTCTGCAGCGGTGAGTAGGGGCCGTGCGGTGTTGGCCGGGGCTGGTGGGGCAGGGGACAGAGCCTGGGCAGGGTGCTGCCACGCCTGGCCCTGCTCCCGGGAAACATGAGGGGCATTTGGGGCATTCCTGCGCAGCCGCTCTCTCCTGAGCGGAGAGCGAGGCGCTTGGGGCTGCCACGGAGGGGATGCCTGGGGGTCTCTGCAGACACACGAGGTCGTGTGGGCTCCGCTTCTTTCTGCTGCAGCCCTTCAGCCCTTGGAGAAGGACAGCGAACCCTCCATCTGCTCCCTGGCAGCTCAGACCATCCTCATCCTGAGCCGCCCAAGGAAGCAGCCAAGATCACGGTGGACCCTGCAAGCCCTGTGCTGCTGGCGTTGCTAAGCCAGGCGGAGGTGCAGCTCTTCTCGGGGAAAGGGCTGCGTTTTATTACAATAAAGCTGCAGCAAGAAGCCCAAAGCCCTGGTGTCCTTCAGATGTGCAGCGCCCTGAGCGTGCTGAGCAGACAGCGTCACTCCTGGGCTCTCCCGCTGCCGCAGAACAGCTGCCCCTCAGCACAACGATGGAGATATTTATCAGCATAAATAAGATCCTCTCTCAGAGGAAAATCCAACGTCAGTCCAGTCTTCAAAAAGGGCAAGAAGGACGACCCAGGAAACTACAGGCCAGTCAGCCTCACCTCCATCCCTGGAAAGGTGATGGAGAATCTTATTCTGGACGTCATCTCCAAGCATGAGGACGAAAAGAAAGTTATCGGGAGTAGTGAGCATGGACTCACCAAGGGGAAATCATGTTTGACCAACCTGATGGTCTTCTACGATGGCATGACAGGCTGGGTAGATGAGGGAAGAGCAGCGGGCGTTGTCTACCTTGACTTCAGCAAGGCTTTTGACACCGTCTCTCACAACATCCTCATAGGCAAGCTCAGGAAGCGCGGGCCGGATGAATGCACGGTGAGATGGATCAGGAACTGGCTGGATGGCAGAGCTCAGAGGGTTGTGATCAGCAGTGCAGAGTCTGGTTGGAGGCCTGTAGTTAGGGGGTTGCCCAGGGGTCAGTACTGGGTCCAGCCCTGTTCAACCTGTTCATCAATGACCTGCATGAAGAAACCGAGTGCACCCTCAGCAAGTTTGCCGATGACACCAAACTGGGAGGAAGGGTTGACACACCAGAGGCTGTGCTGCCATTCAGCGAGGTTGTTCCTCCCCCTCTACTCTGCCATGGTGAGGCTGCATCTGGAGTTACTGGGTCACTTCTGGGTTTCCCAGTAGAAGAAGGACAAGGAACTGCTGGAGAGAGTCCAGCAGAGGGACACAAAGGTGATGAGGGATCTGCAGCATCTTTCTTATTTGCTATTTATATAATAAGTCTATAAATTTCTCCCATGAATTTTTGTCTGGAGTTAAGATATTTTAATATTTGATCCTTATATCATATTTGAGTAATATTTGATCTTTAGATCAAATTTGAGCTCTATATCATCTTTACTACCTGTATAACAGGTATATAAACTTTTCCCAGCAATTCTTTTCTGGAGGTAATATATTTTAATATTTGATCTTTAGATCATATTTGAGCTTTATATGCTATTAAATATTTCTATAATAAGTATATGATCTTTTTCCCACTAATTTCCCTCTGGAGTTCATATCTTTAATATTTGATCTTTAGATCATATTTACTATTTCTATAATAAATATATGAACTTTTTCCCACTGTTTTTTTCTGGGCTTAGTCTGTTTTCTTCCCTTAGACTTATCAGTGCCTGGCAGTCGTGGTTTGTTATTCCACCTCCCCCACTTCTCTCACTGTCACTCTCTCCATCCCTTTGCCCCGTTCTTCACCTCTGCCAGCTCCCACAGCTCCTCTTCCCTGCCCCTCATCTGAGCTGTGCTCCCTTCAGCTGCCCCTTCAGTCCCCTCTTCCCCCAGCCCTGTTTTACTCTTCACATCACCCCCAGCACCACTTTTGTGCAGTTTGGGGTTAATTCCTGCCAGTGGGGATGAGGAAGCTGCTGTGTCCTCAGGGGCTGGAAGGGCTGTCCGGGTCAACCTGTCTCTCCAACATGACCCATCGAGGGGCAGCAGCTCATCCCCAGCCCTCCCAGGTTTTTTATGCTTTTTTAGGTTGTTTGTAAGTAGTTTCTTTCCAGCTTCTTTGTTTGTAGTTTCTTTGTAGCTTCTTAGTTTGTAGGTGCTTTGTTTCTGCTTTCTTTTTCGTCAGCTTTTGTGTTTCTACCTTCTTTATTTCTACCTTCTTTATTTCTACCCTGTTTGAATGCACGTTTCAGTTGTTTGTTTTAGCTCAGTTGATATTAGTTGGTTTGGGTGGGTTTTTTTTTTTAAGCTGGTTGATTGAGGGGGGAATTTTCAGTTGGTTGTTTCGTGTGGAATTTGTTCATAGGTGGTTTCTATGTTGTTTGTAGGGTGTGTGTTTGTAGGTCATCTAAGGTTGGTTGGTTTCTGTTGTTGAAGGTTGGAGATGTTTAGTTTAGGTTGGTTTTCTTAGGTTGCTCGGTTTAGGTTTGTTGGGTTAGCATACTTTAGGTTGCTGGCTTCAGGCTGTTTGATGTCCTTTTGTGAAGGTTGATTTGTATTGTTTCGTGTAGGCTGTTTTTTCATTTTTTTTCTTAGGTTGTTTGGTCTATGCTGTTTAAGGAAGGTACTTTCGGTTTGGTATAGTTAGCTTGTTAGTTTGGTTTGGGTTTTTGGTTTAGATAGGTTCAGGTTGTTTCAGCTTGTTTTTCTGAAGCTTTTTTGCCTGTGGTTGTTATGGAGTCATTAGCACTTAAAAGAATGAATCCTGTTAGCAATGCCTAAATAGGTGGACACATTTCCGGGCAGTCTAGTCTTTTAAGAAAGAGAAGAACGATTTGAAGAACCCTCGATAAGGAGTTCTTGCAGCTTATACCTTCTTATATCTTGCAGCTTATACCTTCTTGCATCTGCACAGTTAGTTGAGTCTTCTTTAACATATATCTTGAGACTGTTGTGTACAGTGTCCTTCAGCTGAACTTTGCTCATTATACACTCGTTATTATCCTAAACATGACACCCCCAGGAGGGAAGAGCCAGGCCCAGCCTGAGACCCCTCCTCAGGGAGCCCGCCTAGTGCTAAAATGGTTGTGTCACCGACATGCAAATGTGTCACCAACTGGCTCTTTAGCACTGGCCTGAGGCTGTGAATGTAGTGACGAGATTTTGCACGGGAACTGATGGTTCCTCTTCCAGCCCGAATCCTTGAACCGGCCAGAAGTCAAGAACGAAACGTGCTCTTAATCCACATCACTTGATATCTGTAAGGAACTGGAAAAGGTGAATGTGGCTGAGGAATGTAACTATTGCTCAGCTGATTGGAATTGCATATAAAGTGTAGCATAGCAGGAAGAAAAAAACAAAATTTAAAAAGGCAAAGAGAGCCCAGGCCTGTGCTGTACAGCTTCAACATAAACTTCAGGCCTGTGTCCAGCTGCAAGATAAACTCAGGTCATTGTAACCAAGGAGTCTGCCAGGGCCTGGCAGCTCCCGCTCGGTACCAGCGATTACGCCGCCCGCGTGGCCTTGCCTGTGTCTAAACTGCAGCGAGAAAAGAGAAAAAGAGAAAAAGCTGCCTGCCTGCTGCTGAAGCGGCGAAAGGGGGGGCTTTGCCCCCCTGCCACAGCGATAGTGCTGTCAGAGCTGTAACACTGGATGAAGGAGATGAGGGAATTTAAAGGCATCCCCAGCAGATCCCTAATCCCAATGAAGCTGGGAAATTAAAGCACAATAATTTTTCATAGGCTTATTCTGTAGTAACTAGTTGTAAGAGACTTCTTGGTAAATTCGCCATGTTAGTTCTTGGGGTCATGGGAAAGAAAGAAAGGCCATTTTTAAACCAATGGAATTTCAAATTTGGAACAAAGTTTTAGCACATTCATTCTTGTATATGCCAGAAAGCCCTATACCTCTCTTAGGTCAAGATTTGTTAAGTAAATGGTAAGCTCAAGTAACATTTGCTGAGAATTCTGTGTAGTTGCATGTCCCACAGGATTGTGACGTGACAGCAGAAATTGCATTTCCCGGGGTAGCACAGCCTTGGGAGCGGTGGGTGCAGCTGGCGGCTCCAGCGGCTGCAAGGCAGGTAGCCGCAAGTCCTGGGCTGGACTCCACAGTAAACCGGCATCCTGAAGTGAATTAAATCGTGATATGACTTTGCTTTGTTATCAAATTGTCTTTTATCTTGCACGTGAGTTTTTATCACTCTGCCCTTGCAGTTCTCTTCCCCATTCCCCAGGAGAGGGGAGTGAGTGAGCAGTTGGGTGGGGGCCCAGCGACCAGCTGGGGTCAACCCACCACGTTATGGACTTATTTCTACTGTCAGTAAAAACAGTAACATGCTCTAAACCACTTACTTCTTCTGGATGCTGAGAAGCTGAATTTCTTTAATTTGGTTCCTGTCATTCAGTCTTACTTGACAAGATACCTGTAAGTTCATGGTACGTCGTCTCTGGCATGAAGGTTTTAGAATAGTGCTTTTTCTTTAATTGGTAACTGTTACCATTTAATGGTAACACCTCTCAGAGAGTATTTCCACTAAATCATTTCCATTCTCTATATTTTATGCCTATTACCAATGTGTGTGTGTGAAAACTGATTTTTTTGCCAAAAAATGCCAAGGGACAGATCCCACAGTGATGAAAAGAGAAAAAGGAGGCCAAATTTTGATGCACAAAGTTTTTGATGATACAAGACCTTTATCTACATTTCCAGTCTCTGAAGTCCTAATTGTGCAGCAGAGAGCCTGGAAGCTCTGAGCTCCCTCCATTTGCCCCAAATTTCAGCACTGAAAGTGAAATCACCCCAGGCGGTGGCATTCTTTTGATTCAATTTACAGCCTACAGCACAACATGGGTCAGAAGACAGACCAGGACACCACAAGAGGAATCGAAATCCTGTGGACTAAAAGGCGCGTGTTCCTCGGAATCTCAGGTGCCACGGCAGACCGGTTCTTGTGTTCAGGGAGCTGGTCAAATGACCCACCTCAATTTCTGAAATGGTGTCTCAGTTTGCTCAAGTAACCCCGGACTTGATCCCCATCCGCACCTGGTTGTTCTCCAAACTCCTGCCTACAGGAACAAAGGCCCTGGAGACCTTGCTGGTGAAGACAGAGGCAAAGAAGCCATTAGGTACCTGAGCCCAGTCTGCTCCTGCTCATACTCAATTCTGCATTTGGCCCGCGTTAGGGGAGGAGTGGTTGATACAGCAGAGGCTGTGCTGCCATTCAGCTGTCGTGGTTGAGACAGACAAACGACATAGACCAAGTTCTTCCAGGATGAAAGTAGTAGATGCCATTTATTGCCACAAGTGCATTTTTAGACAGTTTTACCAATTCATGTGTCTCTTCACTATTGGTTACAAGTTCCAGCAGTAACATCTCATTGGCTAATTTTGCTCTCATCAGTGTTCCTCTTCTACTCCCTTCTCTCTCACGGGTTGTGTTGGCAGTTGCCCTTTCCTCCCCCCCACGCCCTGAGAACTGCTGTGGCAGTTGCACTGGTAGCTGCCCGTCCCCCTCTCAGAACTGGGGCCTTCAATGGGGCAGCCAACGGCTCTTTGTGGAGACCCAGAGTCGCTGGGCAGGGTCGTTAGCAGAGGAGGGGCCAAGCGCGCCCACAGCCCAGAGAAGCCGAGAAGCTTCTCGAAGGCCCACACTCGAGGGGACAGGGTGTAGAGAAGCCGAGAAGCTTCTGGAATGGCCACAGTCAGATCTGAGCAGACTATAAATGGGGTTCCCGCCGGCGACTCCCTTTGTGTGGTCTCCTCGGAGCTGCGGGTCTGCCGTGCTGCCGGAGTCCCTCCCCTTAGACGGAGAAGCCGTCTAAGGTGACCTCCCGGGATGGGGAGCGCCTCACCCCCGCATGTGGGCGAGTGAGAAGTTACTGAATATATGCTTTAGTAAGTCCTTGCCTGGTAGGCAAGTGTACCTTCCTCGTCTGGGGCAGACGAGGGTAAATTCCTGGCTGCAGTAAGCTGGTGTTTATCTGTTATAGGCAAAACGGGGCAGAGAGGGCTCTGGTTTGTTTTTCTTGTGAGTGCGTATATGCACGCTGTGGATCCTCATTCTTATTTCGCTGCACCCCAAATAATTTCCTAACCTAACATCCGGACCTTTATCTTCTGTTATCAGAGTGCTAGTCTGCCTAAACTTATATTTGGGATGCCTCCATGACACGGGTACATCCCTTCTTTCTCACGGGTACACCTTAATGTCTCTGGATACTCCTTTACTCCCATCTTTCTCATGGGTAGGCCTTAATATCTTCAAGGCTGATCTCTGTTCCCATGCCCTCCGTCAGGGAATCCACGGACCCACCATAGTCCTCCACATTCAGCGAGACCTGGACAGGCTGGACTGAGCAGAGAAGAAACTGATGAAGTTCAAAAAGGGCAAGTGCAGGGTCCTTACCTGGGGAGGAATTACCCCAGGCACCAGTACGGGTGTGGGATGGACCTGCTGGAAAGCAGCTCCGCAGAGAAGAACTTGGGAGTTCTGGTGGATAACAGGTTGACAATGAGCGAGCGATGGGGCGTTGTCATCTGTGTATTCTGAAAACAACATAAATACGGAAAAGAAAACTAAATTAGTCAATTCATGAGTGTATATTAATATGAGAATCCCTTTACAGATACAAAAGCAACATTTTATATGTAACATCACACTTCTATCGTCTCCACACATGAACGGGACATTTTGAGAATGCACAAGCAGCAAAATATTTCTCACAAAAGAGCAAAAATATCCCAGCTACTTGGGAAACTTAGACTGAGCCTAAAACACCAAGATCCCTTCACGAGGACGCTTTTTCTATTTATATTTTACACCACATTCGTCTTTAGACAAGGAGGAAAGCCATCAGAC
Source organism: Caloenas nicobarica (assembly GCF_036013445.1). Lineage (NCBI taxonomy): Eukaryota > Metazoa > Chordata > Aves > Columbiformes > Columbidae > Caloenas > Caloenas nicobarica. The sequence continues at coordinate 2,338,676 of NC_088280.1, forward strand.
CTTTTAGATTTGGCCCAAACAAAAAACCCAACTGCCTGAGACACTTGGACTAAGACAAAAATGCAAAGATCCCTCCACGAGGATGGTTTTTATACTGTACTTTCATGATCTGGATATGTCTAAATCTTTTAAAGCTCCATCAGCAGCTGTTCCCTGGGACCTGCTGGCAGTTTTAACAAATAAAAAAAAAAAAAAAGAAAAGAAAACAATGCTGCAGATCTAGTTAGGCTCAGTGATGGTGGTTTGGTGCAGGGATCATGCATAACATGGGAATATTTCACCATTTCTGCTCTGTTTTTCAGTATATTACTCCAAAACACCCACCTGATGACATCATTTCACAGCAAAACCAGCAATTTGCAGAATTCAGCTTCTTCAGGGAACGGAGAAATTGCAGGGCCTCTTGGAACAGCACGTCATCAGGTATGGCCAGTTCGGCTGCCAGGTCTCCAGAGGCTTGGTCGGCAGCAGAGGGGCTGGATGGGACGTCGCTGCCCAGGGGTGTCCCCAGGGGGGCCGTGCCAGAGGTGTTGAGGTGCGAGGACAGCTGGCCCTTTTGCTGGTGGCCAGGCATGGCTGTTGGCAACACCACGGGGGCTGTGGCCAGCGCATTCCCCTCTAAATTGGTGCCACCAGTGTTCCCAGGTGTGGGGCTGTGGATGGCTTTTTAGAAGAGAGAGGGCATAATGTATATGCAGTGAACAATCCAGGGCTTGACATAACCACAGTTTAGGCCTGGACCTGCTGCTTGTTGTCCTCTACTGGCAGAAAAGCAGAAGTTAAACGGAGGCACAAGAAGGGGGCATGGAATGTCACGGCACATCGACAGCAGCTGTTCACCAATAGTAACTGGGGGTGGGGTGCATGATCAGTGCATTGTAACCAACCATTATTGTATGTTTAGCACATGCTTAAGATAAAGTTTCATATATATACACTCTGTTGTTGCCCACATTAGAGATAAAATGGAGAACGATTTAACCCATATTGGGACGCTGTCGTTACTCTGGCCGACTCTTTCCGTCCAACGAGGCTTGTCCAAAGGATTCCACTCCGACATGGGGCTGCTTCTGGGACCATCCTTGGCAACCCGCACCATGTCCAGAGAGACACCAAAGAGCTGATGGGCCTCCTGGAGCAGCACCTCCTCAGACGCTTCAACATCATCGGTGGGATCCTCAGGGGATTGTTTGTGGGGAGCAGCAGAGGGGCCCGGGGGGGTGTTCCTGCTCCGAGGTGCCCCCGCGGCGGTGGCCACGCCGAAGCTGCAGGGCTGTGCCCATTGCCCCTGGACGTGCCGGTAGCTGGGGATGGGGATCGGCAGCACTGGAGGGGCTGGGGCCACCACTGTGCCCTGATGGCTGTAGAGGCTCCTCCACTGGATGTGGAACTCGCAGGGCTCAAAGCAGCAGCCACACGGAGCCCTCTGCAGCCCCGTGTTGGGGACTGGGAGCCGTGCTGGGCCGGGGGGACCCTCCATGGGCACCCCCCGAGCCACCCCCATTGCCAACGACTCCCAGCTCTGCACAGGCACGTGGGGAGCTGGTGGCTGGGGCAACCCTGCGGGGTGAGCTGCTGCATGGGGAATGGGGCTGCAAAGCGGGAGGAGACTCGCTTCTGGGAGGGGAGCCGTGACAGATGGCCCCAGGTACAGGGGAGATTCTCTGGGAACTGGATTTGCTAGGCATGCAGCAGCCAGGCCAGGGCAGGGCCGCTCGGCCAGGCTGGCTGAACCCCCGTGCCGTATCTGCCGGGGGACGGGGCTGGTGGGTGCTGGGAGTGCCCGGGTAGGGGATGGCAAAGGTGCCGAAGGTGCCGGGGTGTCCGAGCAGACAGGGGTGTCGTCCCTGCTGGTGGGACTTGGGGGGCCAGGGCTGCCCCCCCTGCCGGGGATGCCCAAGCTGCGGGGAAGGGCTGCTCCTGCCCGGGTGGTGGGCACAGGGGGGCTGAGCCTGCAAGAGAGACTGGAGCCATGGCCGGCGGTCACCTCTGCTCTTGCCCGCAGGAGCGTACCAGGCTGCAGGGCTTGGGCTCGGTCCCTACCTGGGGGGTAGAAGGTTTGGGGGAGCACGAAAGGCAGCTGGGGCTGCAAGTGCCTTTGGCTGGAAGCCTTGGGCCCTTCCCAGAGCTGGGACATCCTTGGCGTGAGTGGGAAAGGCACCACATTTTCACTGGCCTAGATGCTCCGTTCATCCTTGGCATTGACTACCTAAGGAGAGGGTATTTTAAGGACCCAAAAGGGTATCGATGGGCCTTTGGTATAGCAGCTGCAGAGACTGAGGACATGGAACAGCTGTCTGCTTTGCCTGGTCTCTCAGATGACCCTTCTGACTGCTAAGATCGAAGAGCAACAGGTGCTGAGTGCTACCTCGATGGTGCACAGACAAGAATATCGCACTAACTGAGATTCCCTGATCCCTATTCATAAACTGATCCAACAACTAGAGAATCAAGGACTTGCTCACCTTTCAACAGTCCTATATGGCCAGTGCCAAAGCCTAATGGAGGATGGAGACTAACTGGAGACTGTCATGGCCTGAATGAAGTTACGCCACCATTAAGTGCTGCTCTGCCAGACATGTTAGAACTGCAATATGAACTGGAGCCAAAGGCAGACAAGTGGTATGCCACAATTGACATTGCTAATGCATTTTCCTCTATTCCTTTGGCAGCAGAGCGCAGGTCACAGTTTGCCTTTACCTGGAGGGGTATCCAGTAGACCTGGAATCAACTGCCCCAGGAGTGGAAACACAGCCCCGCTATCTGCCATGGACTGATCCAGACTGCAAGAGAACAAGGTAAAGCTCCAGAACACCTGCAAGACATTGATGACAGTGTTGTATGGGGTGATACAGCAGCAGAAGTCTTCAAGAAAGGTGAGAGAACAATTCAAATTCTTTTGAAAGCTGGTTTTGCCATAAAAACAGGTAAGGTCAAGGGAACTGACTGAGAGATCCAGCTTTTAGGAATTAAATGGCAAGATGGGCATCGCCAGATCCCGATAGAGGTGATTAACAAAATAACAGCTAGGTCCCCACCAACTAGCAAAAAAGAAACACAAGCCTTCTTAGGTGGTGTGGGTTTCTGGAAAATTCATATTCCAGATTATAGCCAGATTGTGCGTCCCCTCTATCAAGTGACTCGAAAGAAATATGATTTTCAATGGGGCCCTGAGCAACGACAAGCCTTTGAACAAATTAAACAAGACATTTTACACGCAGTAGCTCTTGGACCAGTCCGGACAGGACAAGGCATTAAGAATGTCCTCGACACTGCAGCTGGGGACAATGGTCCTGCCTGGAGCCTCTGGCAAAAGGCGCCAGGTCGACCCCCAGGGTTTTGGAGTAGAGGATATAAAGGCTCAGAGGCCAGCTATACTCCAACTGAAAAAGACATACTGGCAGCATACGAAGGAGTTCGAGCTGATTCAGAAGTGGTGGGAACTGAAGCCCAGCTCCTCCTGGTGTCCCGATTACCAGGACTGGGCTGGATGTTCAAGGGTAAGGTTTCTTCAACTCATCATGCAACAGATGCTACATGGAATAAGTGGATTGCATTAATGACACAGCGGGCTGGAATAGGGAAGCCATGTGCCTAAAAGTCGAGCCGCTGAAAAACATCAAAACAACCAGCAAGCGGATCAGGCTGCTGAGACTAAAGTAGCTGAGGTGGACTTGGACTGGCAACATAAAGGTGAACTTTGCCTAGCTCGGTGGGTCCATGATGCTTCGGGCCATCAAGGAAGGGATGCAACATATAAATGGGCTGGTGGCCGAGGGGTAGACATAACCATGGACGTTATTTCACAGGTTATCCATGTCTGTGAAACACGTGCTGCAATCAAGCAGGCCAAAAGGTTTTTAAAGCCTGTGTGGTATGGGGGGCGGTGGTTGAAATAGGAATATGGGGAGGCCTGGCAGATTGGCTATATTATACTCCCTCAAACCCACCAAGGCAAGCGCTACGTGCTTACAATGGTGGAAGCGACCACGGGGTGGCTGGAAACGTATCCTGTGTCTCATGCCACTGCCTGGAACACTATTCCGGGCCTTGAAAGGCAAGTCCTGTGGCAACACGGCGCACCAGAAAGAATTGAGTCAGACAATGGGACTCATTTTAAAAATAGTCTCATAAACAAGTGGGCCAAAGAACATGGCATTGAATGGATATATCATATCCCCTATCATGCACCAGCCTCAGGGAAGGTTGAGCGATACAATGGCTTGTTAAAAACTACCCTGAAGGCAATGGGCGGTGGAAGCTTTAAAAACTGAGATAAGCACCTGGCACAAGGCACCTGGTTAGTTAACCCCAGGGGACCAATCAATGGAGCTGGCCCTGCTCAGTCAGGCCTTTTACATACAGTAGAAGGAGATAAAGTCCCTGTGGTGCATGGAAGGAACATGTTAGGAAAAGCTGGCTGCGTTATTCCTGCTTTTGGCAAAGGCAAACCCACTTGTGGGATTGCTCTTGCTCAAGGGCCTGGATGTACTTGGTGGGTGATGCTGAAGGATGGTGAAGCTGATGTGTACCTCAAGGACATTTGATTCTGGCTGAGAATACTCAATTTCAAACTGTATGAGGGGAATTGCTGCATGATACTAACGGTGTTCCATGAGTGTCTTTCAGGTTGAAGCAGCGGTGGTGATGAACCCTGAGCTGGTCTCATCGAGTGGTGCCCAGTAACTTCCCTGAGACTGACATCTCTGACCTGCAGTTCCTGGGCACGAACTGCACCAGATTACACGTCATCTGTCCTGCCTAGAGAGGGGCTGCTGGGATAGACAGAGACCAGCAGTCATGAGCTAGTGATAGACATATTTATGTGTGTGCGTATACATTTGAAGAGAGGCAGAAAGCAGCAGTGATTTGGGCATGACTTAAATGGTATGGAATAAGGGGTGGAATGTCCTGCTTTTGTTAATAACAAGACCAGCTCTCTTTGAGTGAATTTTCCTTTCAGCTAAGTTCTTCTAAGTAACTGCACTTTTCTGAATTTAGCTGCAGGTTTTTTCAGACACTGCGCTCTGAAGCTGATAAGGGTGACCAATAGCATGCAGAAGAGGTCCATGTTTAGATTTATTGCTATAGCAACCAAAGATGCTGATAATGTCGCATAAGTGAGAGGGGCGTATTTGCAAGTAGGGGCAGACAGAACAGGTGACTAAAACTGACCAAGTATTCTATCCCACTGTCACGGTTTGATCATGGGGAGACAATCAAAAACCGCGGCAGATGTATTTTCCTTAACCTTCTTCTCCCCTCCTGTTTTCCACCCCCCCTCTCCTCCCCCTTTTTCACTAAGGACAGGTGATTTTGAGAGGAAAGGAAAAGAAGAACAGAGAGAACAAAGCTGGAAAATTTGAAAACGTTTAACTAATGCTACTAAATAAACATAGAGAAAAAGAAAGCCGAACAAATATTACAGAACCAGACTTGCAATTCCCAGCAGCGAGTCCGGCAGGATCCTTCAGCCAACCGCAACTAGATTCAGCCTGTCGTGAGGCCTCAGCTTGCAGGGACAGCAGAAAAACGCAGAGACGAAGCAAACCAGCAGGAGACCCTATTCTCTATTGTTTAGGAGCATTAGTAAAGCATTTAAAACTTTTCCAACTTGCAAGTCTCTCTCCCTCTTCCTCCTCCTACCTTTCCTTACTGGGGAGGGCAGGGGGGTTAACACAGAGCATCTGCCACGGTTTATTGTCACCCTGCAGTAAATGGTGACAGGTTTATTGGTGGCCCGTACGGGGATAAGAGAAACCGCGACAAGATGTGACCCGACCTGCAAAGGGTCCAGGTGGTCAGGAACCATAAGCTTAAGCTGTGCTATAGAATTCTGGGCTACGCTACTTGGAAAATTGTGCTGTGCTGATGCTGTTTGTAGAAATCCTATGCTACTCTGATCATGAAATTCTAGGCTGTGCTGATCATAAAGTTCTGTTTAAGAAATAAAGCTTTAATTGTATACTACAACTTAGCGCCATCATCATTCCGCCCAGGATCGCCAGAAGAACCCGTCTGTTCCTGTAGTATCGTGTGGCAGCCCTGACCAAAAGGGGACAGAGGGAGACGCAGCGTGACTGTCCAGAATTGGCATTTGGCTCAGGGGAGTGTGCAGGGCAACAGGGACCCAGATGAGCTGATCCCAAGTGCCCATGGCCACCTATTTCTCCTTCTCACCTTCTAGGTGATGCTGGTCAAGGCCCAGGCACCTGCAGTCTTAGGCTTTCGATATGAGGCTTTTGGCCCTAAAAAGAGGGCTTTGGGGCCTACAGGGGAGGGCTTGGACTCTAAAAATGCAGATTTGGGGCCTAAAATAAGGAAGGCATTGGGGTCCTACAAATGAAGGTATGAGACATAAAAGAGGGATTGGGTGCCTATGAAGGTGGGTTTGGACCCTCAAAATGAGGGTTTGGACCCTTCAAATAAGGATTTGGGCCTTAAAAATTAGCTTTGGGGCTGTAAAAATGAGGGATGTGGACACTAAGAATGTGGCTTTGGAACCATGAAGGAGGCTTTGGTCCCTAAAAACAGTGAGGCTTTGGAAAGTACATTTAGTTTTTAGGCCCTGAAAATGAGGCTTTGGGCCAAAAAATGGTGAGGCTTTTGACACTAAAATGAGGCTTTGGACCCTTAAAATGACCATATGGAAACCGAACATTTAGGTTTGAAAACTGTCAGTTAGGCTTGAAATCCTAAAAAAAGGTTGGGCCCTGAAGTGAAGCTTTGGACTCTGCATAGGAGACACTAGGCCCTCCAAATGAGGCCTTGGACAAAACAATGAGATTTCAGGCTCTATTAATGTATCTTCGGACTCTAAAGTGAAGCTTTAGGTCTTTAAAATGAGGCTTTTGACCCTATAAATGGAGCTTTGGGCCCTAAAATAGAGGCAGAAGAAGGGTTTGGACCCTAAACAGCGTTTGGACAGTGGGGCTCTCAGCAGCAAAAGAGAGCTTTGGACTCTGAGGAAAGGGTTTGCGCCTCAAAAACTGAGTATTTGGATCCTGAAATTAACAGGGTTTGGACCCTAAAATTGGGGCACTGGACCCTAAGAATGAGGCTTTGGAGCCTCAAAGTGAGGGTCTGGGCCCTTAAAGTAGGGTTTGGACCTTAGAATGAGTATTTGGACTCTCAAAATGAAGGCTGAGACCCCAACAATAGAGGGGCTGGACCCTAAAAATGAAACTTTGGGACCTGAAGTGAAACATGTTATAGAAAATTTGGGCTGTAGACTCTAAATATGAGGATTTGGGCCCTAAAGATTAGGATTTGGGCCCTACAAATGAGACCTAGGACGCTAAAAAAGAGGATGTGGGCCCCATAAAGGACTCTTTAGATCCTAAAAATCATGAAGAGTGTCCAGAAGAGGCCACAAAGTTGGTGAAGGGTTTGGAGGGGAAGCCGTATGAGGAGCGGCTAAAGTCACTGGTTTTGTTCAGCCTTGAGGAGACTGAGGGGAGGAGACCTCATCGCGGTCTGCAGTTTCCACACAAGGGGAAAAGGAGGGGCAGGCGCTGAGCTCTTCTCTCTGGTGAACAATGACAGAATCCCAGGGAATGGCAGGAAGATGTGCCAGGGGAGGGTCAGGTTGGACATGAGCAAAACGTTCTTCAGCCAGAGGGTGCTGGACACTGCAACAGGCTCCCCAGGGAGGTGTCGAGGTGTCGTGGCCCGAAGCCTGACAGTATTCCAGGAGCGATTGGACAACACCCTCAGAGAGATGGTGTGAATTTTGGAGTTGTCCTGTGCAGGGACAGGAGCTGGACTCGATGATCCTTGTGGGTTCCTTCCAGCTCATGACATTCGGTGATTCTTTAGTGCTAGTTCCAGTCCCAGGGCTAGAGTGAGCCAGGCTGCTCCTGGTGCCGGCCCAGGCCCTTTGCATTCCCCGAGTCTTGGTGCCAAATCTGTCCCAGTGCCAGGGTGTGGCCAGGGTTTCCCAGCAGGGACTTCCACTGCAAACCAGTTCTCCCAGTATGGCCTGGCTCCCCTTCGCCCCCTGGGGCAGGATGAGTCTGGTGTGGAGTCCATGGCTTTATTCAGCCTGTCCCAGTGCACAGGGACAAGGGACCTGTGGGACCAGGCCAGTTGTGTCCCCTGCCGTGAGGGTCACCCCCTGCCCACCCTGAGTCAACTGGAGGGTTTCCCCCCAAAATATGGAGCAGATGCTCTCTGTTAACCCCCCTGCCCTCCCCTGTAAGGAAAGGTAGGACGAGGAAAAGGGAGAGAGACTTGCAAGTTGGAAAAGTTTTAATTGCTGTACTAATGCTACTAGCAAATAGAGAAAATCATACAAAAAGAGGCTTGAACCAGGGTGGGGGCGTCCTTCCCAGGGGCCTCCATCTTGGCACAGCAACTGCTCTGGAACACACAGACACTTTTCATCTCCGCTCAACACTGGAGGAGCCTTAGCCCATCAGTACAACCAGGAGGAATCCAGACCTTCCCTTTGCAACTTCGGCGTGGTTTGAAACTGTTTCAACAGTGAGAGATGTCAACCAAGGAAACATTCTCGTGACTTGCCCATGCACCAGTACTGCAGTTACCAGACCCAGTTGTGGGCTCCCCAGTTGAAGAAATACTAGGAATTCCTGGAGAGAGTTCAGCGAGGGCTACGAAGATGATGAGGGGTCTGAAGCGTCTTTCTTATGAAAAAAGCCTGAGAGAGCTGGGGCTGTTCAACCTGGAGTAGAGAAGCTGGGAGGGGACCTCACTTATGCTGATAAATATCTCCAGGGTAGGTGTCAAGAGGATGGACCAGACTCTGTTCAGCGGTGCCCAAGGAGAGTCAATGGGCACAGCCTGAAACACGAAGGTTCTGATAAGAGGAACAGGAGTCTTTAGAGACCCCTAGGCCTAATGTAACAAGGTTAGGCCTAATGTAATAAGACTAGGCCTCATGTACCAGGAACTTAATAGAGAAGCAATAGCTCTGTAGAGACTGGACATGAGGCCAAGGGGGATGTCCTCGGTTTGCAAGCTGGGAAAGCGGAATGTTCCACTAAATGAAGAAAGAGCTACGAGACTTTTGCTGAGTAGCAGCACAAAACGACAACATGCGTGCTCAAGAAATTAGGTCAAGAAGCTGCAACTGGGGTGGGAACCAGGCTGCAAAAACCAGTGGGAATCACTAGAGAACCCCAGCGAAGACCCTCAAATACCAAAGATGGACTTCTGACAAAGAGCGTGATCACGTAAATAATTTAGGTTTATTGCATGACCTAAACAGTAGAAACAAATGAATATGCCATTGGTACGTGTAATAAATATGAAGAAGCGCGAGTTGTGCATACGCTCCACTAGAGAACCACTCCCCCAATCGTCTGGCGCGCTGTAATAAAAGTGCCTGATTTTTAACACTTTCAAAATAGTGTTAAGAAGTCTTTTTGCCACCTTTTCGGTATCAGTTCCATCTGAATATATGAGGGAAACTTCTTTCAGGAGATGGACTTGATGATCCTTGTGGATCCCTTCCAACTCAGGACATTCTAGGATTCTAGGATTCCATGATTCTTTCCTTTGAGGGTGACAGGGCACTGGAAGGGGCTGCCCAGAGAGGTGGTGGAGTCTCCTTCTCTGGAGACATTCAAACCTGCCTGGATGCCATCCTGTGCAATGTGCTCTGGTGACCCTGAGTTAGCAGCTGGGTTGGAGGAGATGATCTCCAGAGGTCACTTCAACCCAACCCCCCCAGTCTGTGGTTCTGTGACTTACTCCTTTTTCCTGGTGCTCTGCTTTCATTACTTCTGTCTGGCACTTTTCCCCCTTAATGCCATAGGAGTTTAACCCCTCGCCAGCCAGATTTCTCCTTTTGTGCTGTGCCAGCTCCAACAGTCTCTCACTTTGTTGCATGGTTACTTTAACCCCAAGCCACTGAGAGCTTCTGGAAGCAGTGAGACAGCAGACACCATAAAAAGGTCCATCCTCTCTGCTGCCCGGCCTAGAGATCCCTAGACATCTCTAAAGGCCCAGAAAAGGAGCAGCTGTGCTGCTGTTCTGATGAGCCAGCCAGGTGAACACAGGGCTCTGGGACACACCGGAGGACAACAGGGAGCTCCCAAGGGGACATGAGGCCAAAGGGGGTCCTGGAGGCAGCCGAGAGCACCCAGGTGCCCAGGCCTGAGCTGGCCCTGAGCCTCCCAACGCGACACCCTGACCCTCCCTACCCAGGCACAGGGTGACAGTGGGGCCCTTTGTGACCTCGCTGTGTGACACCCACTGCATGTGCTCAGCGCCGCTGCGGGCCCCAGCCTGCACTGTCCGGCAGGACGGCGACTGGACAGGGCGGGAGCACGGAGCTGGCGAGAGCTCTGAGCATAGTCACGTCTTTCACAGAATCCTAGAATCATTTTGGTTGGAAGAGACCCTTAAGATCACCCAGTCCAACCATACCCTAAATCTAGCTGCCCCCAGCAGACTCCCCGCTGCCCCAGGCAGGCTTGGGGCGAGGAGTCCTTGATCACAGCCCACGTCCTTCCCCAGCAAAGAGACCCTGAGTGCAGCCCACGTCCTTCCCCAGCAAAGAGACCCTGAGCGCAGCCCACGTCCTTCCCCGTTGTCCCAGGCAGACCTGCAGCGCCGGATCTTTTCCCAAAGCTTCCACTTCCCCACTCCTACTCCTTCCCTCCATCCTGCATAATGGCCAAGAGACCCCCCAGCTGCCCCAGAGTGGCCTGGGAGGAGGTTGGGGCTCCCCAGGGGGCCAGCCCTCCACCAGAGCCCTCCGACGTGTCCATGGTGCAGCCACTGCCGATCGGTGAGTGAGGGGCCATGATTGTCTGGGCAGGGCGGGGGCCAGCGAGCGCTCCCTGCTCCACACCAGGATCACGTTTCCCTGCACGCTGGCAGTGGGGGTCCCATGGGTGGTGGGCATGATGCTGCCTGAATGCCAGGGCTGCTCAGAGCTGGATGTGGTCCCAGCACAGCCTCTCCCAAGGAGGGACAGGGCAGAGGGGACCCAGCTCCTGCTCCGGGGCACGGGCAGCGAGAGGCAGCTGGGCAGGCAGGAGGCAGCCGTGCTGTGGGACGGGGACCTTTCCTGCCTTGCTGCCGGTGAGATCCTCACCCGCTGCAATGGGGGCTTTCCCCGTCCTGCCCGGCTCCAGCATCGCAGCCCATCTGCCGGGCACCCTCCAGCTCTGACACACACGGGAAGACTGTGCCAGGGGATGATCCAATTCAAAGCTCTAGACGGAAAGGAAGGTTGCCCAAGGCACAGAAGTCAGTGTGTGGGTTTGGGGCACTTTTGGTAAAGTAAGCAGGGGAACACGCTATTTTCCAAAACTGGTTCCTGACCAGGAAATTCCGATGGCACTGTTAGGCTTCCCCCAGTGTTTCTGTATTGGAGGACACAGCTCATTTTCCTGGGTGCTCCTGTACAGAACTTGGCTTTTCAATATGCGTTTGTGCAAGAACATGGTCTCATCTCTCTTCAAATGTGGTTTCTTGGCAGTCGTTGCTGAGGGAATGGCTCCCCCACAGAGGATCCTCTTTCCCCCAGAGAAGATTTGCATGGCCTGGCAGCACAGCCACAGAGCTGGAGCGGGACTGCACAACCTGGGCAACACGTGCTTCCTCAACTCCGTCCTGCAGTGCCTGACGTACACCCCGCCTCTGGCCAACTACCTGCTCTCTGGGGAGCACAGCCGGTCGTGTCAGTACTTTTGTCAGCATTTCCTTGTACACCCCTTGGGCACTGCCCAAGGATTCCCAGAATCTGCAAGATGATTGAGGAGAAAAGCAGCTCTTCCTTGTCAGCTCCCTGAGCTGGTGTACTTGCAACACTCAAGCCTAGAAGCCGCTTGTCGATATCTATGTGTGTTCATCTTCAGAAAGGCACCTCTTTCTAGCCCTGGCTCTTGGTCCCTGGTCCTTCAAGTTCAACTCTCTTTGCTCAGTGCACAGAAAGCTTCTGTCAGTCAAGGATTCGTCTGCAGAACGTTTCCTATGCACTAAAATGTCCCTGGCCTCTTGGGACTTGGGCACCTTGGGAGGAGTGGCGAGTGTTCTTAGAACTCCAAGACCTGCATTAGGTTTCCCATCGCTATGGATATTTTGCTAACCTGAGGAGTTTCCCTCCCTCCCTCCCTCCCTCTTCAGGTGGCCAGGAAGGCTTCTGCATGATGTGCAGAATGGAAGCACATGTTAAACAGGTCCTGTTTGCCTCAGCCCGTGCCATCGAGCCTTGGACTGTCGTCAATGATCTCAAAGGTAGGTCAGTCCAGGTGCTATGACATGCTTTATTCCGACCTTGTAGTACTGAAGTAGTAACATCTTCTTTCTTAGAAATAGGAGAAAATTTGCAGCACGGCAGGGAGGAAGATGCCCATGAATTCTTAAGCTACGCTGTCGATGCCATGCAGAGAGCTTGCCTGAGTGGAAGCAGCGAGTAAGCAAATTGCCTTTCCCATGTTCCCAAGCCCTTTGGATTCTTCAATGTCCTCCCATGAAGGAAAGCTATACTCAGGACTTTCCGACAAAGCAAAACTCTTGGAGGAGATAACTCTGCGCTACCATTTGTTTCCAGCTTGGACATGTCTTCTCAAGCAACTACTCTCGTCTATCAGATCTTTGGGGGCTTTCTGAGATCCAGAGGTACATTTCCACAGCTATTGCTCTCCTTGGAACTGTCTGTGCCCTCCTGTCTGCCTGCGATAACAGCTGATCGTGTGATTGGCGCAGTGGGTGTGAAGAGCGTAACCCGGCACAGTCCGTCGACTTCCCCTCTCGCTGAGCATTTCCATTTGCCTTCCAGTCACGTGCTGGAGCTGCCACGCGGTTTCCGATTCCTACGAGGTCTTCCTGGATGTCTGTTTGGATATCAAAGTATGAGGGTTTGTAATTGTGCTTCAAGACGTCCCAAGGCCACTGTAGCTTTCCAGAATCCACACAGTTGGCTTAAAAATGTGTCCTACAAACACAAGAGAGCCTGGTGGTGGGCAGGGGGTGGAATGGACTATGTTCTTCTGCAGAGGCCATGGCAGTGGCCTCCCTGTCGGTGCTGGCTTTCAGCTGGACTAGCAGGCATTATTGTCACTGCACCCGGGACGTCCTCTCCTCCTCTTCCCTTTGTCCTCCCTCAACACCTGTCTGGCTCCCAGGCCTGCGGGGTGTGTTGTGTTCAGTACTGATGACCCTGCACACCATCGTAGCTGAACTGGGAGCTGCCACAGAGCGGGAGCTCTGGAGAGTGTTGGGAATCCCTGGGAGATGTTCAGCTTAACGCCCTCTTTCTGCCTCCGTCTGGGCACTGCTTGTGGGTTCACAGTGGGGCTCCTCAGCGTCATCAAGCTGTGTTTTTGTGTAAACTCCTAGGAAGCGTTTGTGCGAGGGCATTTCCCCAGGCTCAGGGCTCTCCTTTCTCACTCCTCCAGAAAGCCTCATCTGTCACCGCAGCTCTGGAGGACTTTGTGAAACCCGAGCACCTGGATGGCGAAAACTGCTTTAAATGTAGCAAGTAAGACGATTACTAACGACATACTAGCACTAGATCCTGAGTGAAGGTGCCGCATGTCATCGAGCAGAAGTCATCTTTTCCCATGGCTTTAAGGCACCCTAATGAGACACAGCTTTTTATACATGGCCTTATGGTACTGAATAGCCTTAAACCGGCATAAGGATGTGTGAGACATGAAAGGCTGTCTGGCCTTCTGGGGGAAAAAAGTGCACTTCAGCCCTGGGCTCTGTGCTTGCTTTCGAGGTGTGACAAGACGGCTGCCGCCTCCAAGAGGTTCACAATCCACCGCGCGCCCAAGGTTCTCACGGTGTGTCTGAAGAGGTTCGAAGGTTCGACCGGCGAGAAGATCAGCAAGGTGCGTACGCGAGTTGAGTGCAGCTTTCGCTTCCTGGAGCAGATTTCCCAAAGCGGGATGCTGTGTCACAAGTTGTTCGTGTTGACACTTTCACGTTCCCTTCTGGGGAGAGTTCCCGTGGGAAGACAAGCGTGTCCTCTGCTCCCAGAGAGCTGCTTTGGCCGAGAGCACTTTCCTGCCACCCAACCCACGACGTGTTGCTTTCGGGAAAACCAAGTGTTCCTGAGTCCAAACGATGCATCATACACCTCTAGCACTCAGTCTTGGAAGGCTGTTCCCTGAAGTATTTCAGGTTCCTCACTGAGCCCTCTTGGTGCCTCCGTAGATTGTGGAGTATCCTGAGTACCTGGATCTTCACCCCTACACGTCTCAGACAGACGGAGAACCGCTCCTCTACACCTTATATGCCGTCCTGGTACACAGCGGTGGCAGCTGCCGTGCAGGACACTACTTCTGCTACATAAAGGTGAAAAGCAACTTCCTTCCGAACAAGGGAAACCTCGTTATTAGTGGCAGCCAAGGTGTTGGGGAGGAAGGTCTCCTTACTGGCTGGATAGGATTTGTTTTGCTGTCCTCTTGGTTCTGCAGTTTTCTGCCTGTGTTTTTGTGGAGAAAACACGCAGTTCCTCTGCAGATATCGACGCCTTTTTTTACAGGCCAGCAACGGACTGTGGTATGAGATGGACGATACCTCTGTGGTTCTGCATGACATCAACGCAGTTCTCCGGCAGCAAGCCTATTTACTGTTTTATGCCAGGTAAGAACAAGTCTTAAGCTGTGTTCAGAATACATTTCCTTCTCCTGGCTTTGCAGGTGTCCCTGCCCAAGGAAGGGCAGATGGAACTGGATGATCTTTAAGGCCCCTTCTAACCCACACATTTGATAGTTCTGTGGTTCTATGAAATGGAGGCCGTAGGGGGCTGACCTGGTGGGAAGACCTCTGTCAAATTTCCCATTTGCAGTCTTGGTTACGTCTTCTCTCTGTTGCAGAAACCGCTCCAAGGAAATGACGAAACCCCAGCGGAGGCTGCAAGAACAGCCCTCAACAGAGATCACGCTTTTTGCTTTTTTCTTCTCCAGGTGCTCTGATTTGGAAAGTGGACAACGGGCTGTTTCCTCATCGGTACCATCCTATGGCCGTTCCTCCCTCAGTCAGTGGGCGGCCGGCAGCAAGCAGGTGGGTTCTGTGGCACCACAGGGTCTTCCTCTTAGGACTAAGGTCACTCCGGGGAAGTGGGTCAGGGCACCAGATGGACAGCGAGTTTCTTTTGGGGATCTTGGCATCGCTCTATTTCCCTCCCACGCTGCAGCTTTCTGCACAGTTGCAACACGGCTCCCCTCCCAAGCATCCCAACAAGATCCGTCCCTTTTTCTGCCTTTGGCCCTTCTGCCTTTGCAGCCTCCAGGAGAGCCTTTGCGAGGCCCTTTGCTGTCCTCTCACACAGCTTCTGGGGGTTCCGCGCTGTTCTAGTCCTTTCAGGAGGAAAGGGCAGCACCTTTTCACAGCTCTCTTTGCAGGACATGGCAGAGGACATGGAGGACTCTCCAGAGGACAGCAGCTCCTCCGCAACAGCCAGCACCAGCCGGCAAAGCTGGGCAGGTGCACGGGAGGCAGCTGCGGGCTGGCTGTGCCCCATCTGCCCACGTAAGCTCAACATAGGCACGGATTGCCTGGGCAGGGTGGGGGCCAGCGAGCGCTCCCTGCTCGACACCAGGAACACGTTTCCCTGCACGCTGGCAGCTATAGAGACATCCAGAACCCAATCCTGGGACAGCAGCTGGGACATCTCCTCCTTTTCCAGTCTTCCCATCAACTGGCTTTTAGTGCTCTTCACAACCTCCTTCAGTTCTTGGCTCAACCAAGAAGTAAGAGTTGTGGTGGGTTTCATCCCTCTGCACATGGACATCTCCCGATGGGTCTTCTTCTCTTCCTGACCTCTTTTGCCCCTCCCAGCTGCTTCCCGTAGCACCCCAGCTGTCATTTGGCTGCAGCAGCTGAGTGCTCTCCTGAAGTCCAGGATCTGTTCTCTGCTGCTCTCCTTCCTCCCTCCTCCCAGGATCTTGAACCAACACAGTTTTGTGGTCCCCACAGCCAAAGCTACCATTGACTACCATGTCCCAAAGCCATGTCTTCCCTGCTGCTGACGAGCAGATCCATCTGTGCATCCTGCTGGCTGGCCCTTCTAGCGCTTGTAGCAAGAAGCTATTTCGGACACCCTGCGGAAATCTCCTTGACTGCTTTTGTTCTGTCATCTTGCAAGCAAATTTCAGAGCAATTTGGGAAGCTTGCTGGCAAAGCTGCTGTGTCTTACTGACTTTTCTGCTTTTCCCTCACTGTTTAGGCCGGAAGGCACAAGAACAACATTCCCGCTTGGCAGGTGATCTCCCCGACTTTTGGGTTTGGGTAAGCAGCAAAGACATGGCAATGATCTCCCCCCGTTTCTGGCACTTGTCGGTGGCATCAGCAGGGGACATGTGTGAGCAAAGGCCTCCACACTCAGCAGGGCTGGCGTGGCCTCCCTGTCCCTGCTGAGAGGATTCCTGCTGTCCCCGAGCAGGGACGATGCGAGGGCTGCTCTCCAGTGTCCCAGCAACAGCCCTGGTCCTCCGGGCCACCAGCAAGCCCTGGCTGGCGGCAGGGCCAGCACTCTGTGCCCATGAGCCCAGCCCTCCTCCCTCAGCCCGGGGCCTCTCTTCTCACCCTCCCCGTGCAGTCACTGCCACCCCTGCTACCAGCTCTGCTGCGGGCGCTGCCGCAGCACTGCCGGGCGTCTCTGCAGGGCTGCGGGCACTGCCCGGCTCAGCAGCAGCATCAGGGCACTCGGTGTGACACGGCTTCGCTGCCTCCCTTCCCACCATAGTCCTTTGAAGAACACCTCCAGCCTTCTGAGAGGACAGACATCATCCTTGTGTCCATCGAGGCCATGAGAGACTCCAGCACCTTTGACAAGAAGGCGGCAACGGACATGCTGGACAGGGTCATGGAAATCCCTGACTTCTGGCTGGTGGATGTAAGTGGCCTGTGGCTGCCTTGCAGCCCTGTCAGGCCTTGTTGCTCCCTCCATCCCTCCCTCCCAAACCCTGGTGTCTTGGGCACCTGAAGCCACCTGAAGGCAGCAGACAAGGATGGAAAGGGCAGCGGAGGAAATGGCCGCAATCCAGGGGCAGCACCATCCTCACCTGTGTCCCCTCCAGGTGCCAAAGATCATGAGGTGCATCCACCAAAACCTGGAGAGCATCACCAGAGCATCAGCCCGGCAGAGCGTGGAGTCCCTGCTTCTCCTGATGGCCGACAGGAGCCCTGGGGAGGTGGTCACCATGCTGCTGAGGATCACTCCACAAGGAGACCGGTACTGGCCTCAAAAGCCATCAGGGCTTGTTCTCCGTGGGGAGAGGGGCCCACAGACGCTCTGGCTGCCAGAGCCAAGGAATCCTGCAGGACCCTCCAGAGGAGCAGGACCCTCCATCCCCCCACGCTTTCCAGCCCTGGCGGTCAGCCAGGCCTGCAGCAGCCACAGCTGAGCAAGCCAGCCCAGAGCCCCCCATTGCGCTCCTGACAGCCCCACGGGAGCACCAGCTCAGCCCTCTGCTGCTGCCCGGGGCATCCCAACCGTCCTGCAGCGCTGAGCGCGGCCACGCTGCTGTGGCCGGGGCTGCCCTGCTGACAGAGCGCTCTGGCTTGCAGGACTGCCCTGGACATGTGGAGGGTGGTGTTCTCTGCACCCAAGACTCTGCACAAGATCTTAATGGAGTTCCTCAGCAGACTCCTGATGGCAGACTACCTGTTGCTCGAAGGCCTCATCAGCCTGTCAGAAAGACCTGACATGGTGAGCAGGGTGGCGTCAAGGGGAGCCGTGTTGGCAGCTGGGGCTGGGGCAGTGCGTGCGGCGGCTGAATGGCCTTGGGTGGGGGTCAGGCAGTGCGTGAGAGCTCCAAATGCTCTCTCTGCCGGGCTGGGGCCCGATGGCTGCCTGGGGAGCTTTCCAGGCACCGAGGCTCTCCAAGCCACCGGCCCCTTGTGGCCTGTGGGAAAAGCGGAAGGCTGAGCAGGGCAGGGGACTCTTTGCTTTTCTTCCCTCCCTGCCCTACTCCTTCTCTCCTGCATCCCCACCTGTGTGGCCATGGCCACCACCTGCCCGGAGGCTGCCACAGAGATTCCTGTGCCACCTGTGCCAGGAAGCCGGGCAGGGGGCTGGTGCTCAGTGACCAGCATTTTTGCCAGGGTGGTCGTTGACCCTTTCACAACAAGGAAACTCTTCTTCATACAGGCAAGAAAAATGCAGGTCCTCCCGCTCTTCGTCATGGAGCTGATTTGGCATGGCAACACAGAAATCAAAAAGAAGGCGCTGGTGTTCTTAAAAAACATGATGGGTCACCTGAAGAGACAAGAGGCCAGCCCCATCGCTGAGCAACTGGCGAAAAAGCTCCGGCCCCTCTTTGACGACGTAAGGCTGATGGAGGAGAAGGAGCCCTGCGGGTGGGCAGCCTGCAGTGACAGCTGCCCTTCAGCCCAGCCCCGTGGGCAGCACTGGGAGCAGGCGCTGCTCCCCTGGGCTCTCGTGGGGTGGCTTCTGGGCTTTGCAGCCCAGCACAGCTCCCTGCTGCACAATCTGCCCCTGGAGCATCTCCCCTCACATCAGCCCCGATGCTGCCCCTGCTCACTGTGGGCAGACAGCTGCTGGTTTTAAAGTCCAACTTTCCGCCTTCCTGCCAGGAGTCCAGCCAGCTGCGAGAGCTCTCCATCCGCCTCTTCAGAGAGCTGGTGCAGTCAGTGGTGGGGTGCGACAAGAAGAGGATGAAGAGCTACGTGCGCCATGCACTGCACCCCCTCTTCTTTCATCTGAGTGACCAGAGCGACAGCGTGGCCATGGTACAGATTTCCACTGCCACCACCCTGGTCCCACAGGGCTCGGCAGATGCCCGTGGCCACCGAGGCCTGAACAGGCTTGTCCCTACGGGCTCCTGAGCTGTCCCTGCAGGTGCTGGAGCTTGAGCTTTGAGCCTCAGTCCTGTCCGCCAGGGCTGTGCCCAAAAGAGCCCCAGATGTTGGAGCCCGGGCACGTCCCAGCTCCCAAAGGGCAGGATCATCCCAGGAACAAAGCCAAGAGCAGGGGGACACCAGGTCTCCTGCCCCAGGCCGTGGTGCCATCTCCCAGCTTCTGCTGTTCCGCAGGCCGCCGGGGAAGCCCTCCTTGCTGCAGCAGAGCTGCTCAAGTGGAAACAGCTCCAACACCTGGTGCGGACGCAGCAGAAATGGAGGATTGGAGAGTGCTTGGTGAGGACAACCCCCAAGGCCCAGGGCCCAGGCCGGACGAGGGCTGCCCCCCGTGGCTGGGCTGTGGGCTCTGCAGATGTGCCTCGCCTGCCCTGCTGCAGCCCCGAGCTGCATCCTTGTGCCCTGTCCTCAAGAACAGAGCCCCCAAGGGCTCTTCTCTCTGCCCTTCTCCCCTCCCCACTCCCAGCGGGAGGGAGGCCTCTCAGCACCCCTGGGACCCCTGGGCCTGTGTCTCCATCTCAGCCGCAGCCCCACAGGGCTCCTGCCTGGGAGATGGGAATTGCCTTGGAGGGGAAGGGCTACGGCTGCTGCTGGGAGGAGGGACTGGTCTGGCCAACTGGGGAGGGACAGTGACGTGCCCATCTCCTTGTGCTCTCTGCAGCTGGAGCAGGACAGGAGCAGGGCTGAAGAATACTTGAGTCAGAGCCTGCCGTACCTGAGGGATGCTCAGGCCAGCTTGCGAGAGGCGGCCGTGAGGTTCATCGGTGAGTCACAGCCCCCGGGGTCCCTCTCCTGGCAGTCTGGCCCAGCTCTCCGCTGCTGCTCTGGCACCAGGAGCAGCCCTGTGGCTGCCAGAGCCCCGGCTGCCCCGTGCAGGGCCTTGGCCTCCCCTCCCAGCCCTGCCCACGCAGCTGGCCTTGGTGGCCGCCTTGCTCAGTCCCAGCACCTCAGCTCCTGGTCTCCCCTGGGGTCAGCTCTGATGAGGGGAGGGATCAGGGCTCTGACGGAACTCTGTGCCCAGGGCTGGCTGCACAGCCCCTGAGGGACCGAAGGGAGGAGGAGAAGCTGTCTGAGGTCTGCAGCGGTGAGTAGGGGCCGTGCGGTGTTGGCCGGGGCTGGTGGGGCAGGGGACAGAGCCTGGGCAGGGTGCTGCCACACCTGGCCCTGCTCCCAGGAAACATGAGGGGCATTTGGGGCATTCCTGCGCAGCCGCTCTCTCCTGAGCGGAGAGCGAGGCGCTTGGGGCTGCCACGGAGGGGATGCCTGGGGGTCTCTGCAGACACACGAGGTCGTGTGGGCTCCGCTTCTTTCTGCTGCAGCCCTTCAGCCCTTGGAGAAGGACAGCGAACCCTCCATCTGCTCCCTGGCAGCTCAGACCATCCTCATCCTGAGCCGCCCAAGGAAGCAGCCAAGATCACGGTGGACCCTGCAAGCCCTGTGCTGCTGGCGTTGCTAAGCCAGGCGGAGGTGCAGCTCTTCTCGGGGAAAGGGCTGCGTTTTATTACAATAAAGCTGCAGCAAGAAGCCCAAAGCCCTGGTGTCCTTCAGATGTGCAGCGCCCTGAGCGTGCTGAGCAGACAGCGTCATTCCTGGGCTCTCCCGCTGCCGCAGAACAGCCGCCCCTCAGCACAACGATGGAGATATTTATCAGCATAAATAAGATCCTCTCTCAGAGGAAAATCCAACGTCAGTCCAGTCTTCAAAAAGGGCAAGAAGGACGACCCAGGAAACTACAGGCCAGTCAGCCTCACCTCCACCCCTGGAAAGGTGATGGAGAATCTTATTCTGGACGTCATCTCCAAGCATGAGGACAAAAAGAAAGTTATCCGGAGTAGTGAGCATGGACTCACCAAGGGGAAATCATGTTTGACCAACCTGATGGTCTTCTACGATGGTATGACAGGCTGGGTAGATGAGGGAAGAGCAGCGGGCGTTGTCTACCTTGACTTCAGCAAGGCTTTTGACACCGTCTCTCACAACATCCTCATAGGCAAGCTCAGGAAACGCGGGCCGGATGAATGCACGGTGAGATGGATCAGGAACTGGCTGGATGGCAGAGCTCAGAGGGTTGTGATCAGCAGTGCAGAGTCTGGTTGGAGGCCTGTAGTTAGGGGGTTGCCCAGGGGTCAGTACTGGGTCCAGCCCTGTTCAACCTGTTCATCAATGACCTGCATGAAGAAACCGAGTGCACCCTCAGCAAGTTTGCCGATGACACCAAACTGGGAGGAAGGGTTGACACACCAGAGGCTGTGCTGCCATTCAGCGAGGTTGTTCCTCCCCCTCTACTCTGCCATGGTGAGGCTGCATCTGGAGTTACTGGGTCACTTCTGGGTTTCCCAGTAGAAGAAGGACAAGGAACTGCTGGAGAGAGTCCAGCAGAGGGACACAAAGATGATGAGGGATCTGGAGCATCTTTCTTACGAGGAAAGGCTGAGAGAGCTGGCGTGTAATAATATAGAAACTTTGTCCCACTAGTTTTTGTCTGGAATTAAAATATTTTATAATTTGATCTTATATCACATTTAATCTTTATAGAATATTTGCTATTTATATAATAAGTCTATAAATTTCTCCCATGAATTTTTGTCTGGAGTTAATATATTTTAATATTTGATCCTTATATCATATTTGAGTAATATTTGATCTTTAGATCAAATTTGAGCTCTATATCATCTTTACTACCTATATAACAGGTATATAAACTTTCCCCAGCAATTCTTTTCTGGAGGTAATATATTTTAATATTTGATCTTTAGATCATATTTGAGCTTTATATGCTATTAAATATTTCTATAATAAGTATATGATCTTTTTCCCACTAATTTCCCTCTGGAGTTCATATCTTTAATATTTGATCTTTAGATCATATTTACTATTTCTATAATAAATATGTGAACTTTTTCCCACTGTTTTTTGTCTGGGCTTAGTCTGTTTTCTTCCCTTAGACTTATCAGTGCCTGGCAGTCGTGGTTTGTTATTCCACCACCCCCACTTCTCTCACTGTCACTCTCTCCATCCCTTTGCCCCGTTCTTCACCTCTGCCAGCTCCCACAGCTCCTCTTCCCTGCCCCTCACCTGAGCTGCGTTCCCTTCAGCTGCCCCTTCAGTCCCCTCTTCCCCCAGCCCTGTTTTACTCTTCACATCACCCCCAGCACCACTTTTGTGCAGTTTGGGGTTAATTCCTGCCAGTGGGGATGAGGAAGCTGCTGTGTCCTCAGGGGCTGGAAGGGCTGTCCGGGTCAACCTGTCTCTCCAACATGACCCATCGAGGGGCAGCAGCTCATCCCCAGCCCTCCCAGGTTTTTTATGCTTTTTTAGGTTGTTTGTAAGTAGTTTCTTTCCAGCTTCTTTGTTTGTAGTTTCTTTGTAGCTTCTTAGTTTGTAGGTGCTTTGTTTCTGCTTTCTTTTTCGTCAGCTTTTGTGTTTCTACCTTCTTTATTTCTACCTTCTTTATTTCTACCCTGTTTGAATGCACGTTTCAGTTGTTTGTTTTAGCTCAGTTGATATTAGTTGGTTTGGGTGGGTTTTTTTTTTTATGCTGGTTGATTGAGGGGTGAATTTTCAGTTGGTTGTTTCGTGCGGAATTTGTTTATAGGTGATTTCTATGTTGTTTGTAGGGTGTGTGTTTGTAGGTCATCTAAGGTTGGTTGGTTTCTGTTGTTGAAGGTTGGAGAAGTTTAGTTTAGGTTAGTTTTCTTAGGTTGCTTGGTTTAGGTTTGTTGGGTTAGCTTACTTTAGGTTGCTGGCTTCAGGCTGTTTGATGTCCTTTTGTGAAGGTTGATTTGTATTGTTTCGTGTAGGCTGTTTTTTCATTTTTTTTCTTAGGTTGTTTGGTCTATGCTGTTTAAGGAAGGTACTTTCGGTTTGGTATAGTTAGCTTGTCAGTTTGGTTTGGGTTTTTGGTTTAGATAGGTTCAGGTTGTTTCAGCTTGTTTTTCTGAAGCTTTTTTGCCTGTGGTTGTTATGGAGTCATTAGCACTTAAAAGAATGAATCCTGTTAGCAATGCCTAAATAGGTGGACACATTTCCGGGCAGTCTAGTCTTTTAAGAAAGAGAAGAACGATTTGAAGAACCCTCGATAAGGAGTTCTTGCAGCTTATACCTTCTTATATCTTGCAGCTTATACCTTCTTGCATCTGCACAGTTAGTTGAGTCTTCTTTAACATATATCTTGAGACTGTTGTGTGCAGTGTCCTTCAGCTGAACTTTGCTCATTATACACTTGTTATTATCCTAAACATGACACCCCCAGGAGGGAAGAGGCAGGCCCAGCCTGAGACCCCTCCTCAGGGAGCCCGCCTAGTGCTAAAATGGTTGTGTCACCGACATGCAAATGTGTCACCAACTGGCTCTTTAGCACTGGCCTGAGGCTGTGAATGTAGTGACGAGATTTTGCACGGGAACTGATGGTTCCTCTTCCAGCCCGAATCCTTGAACCGGCCAGAATGAAACGTGCTTTTAATCCACATCACTTGATATCTGTAAGGAACTGGAAAAGGTGAATGTGGCTGAGGAATGTAACTATTGCTCAGCTGATTGCAATTGCATATAAAGTGTAGCATAGCAGGAAGAAAAAAACAAAATTTAAAAAGGCAAAGAGAGCCCAGGCCTGTGCTGTACAGCTTCAACATAAACTTCAGGCCTGTGTCCAGCTGCAAGATAAACTCAGGTCATTGTAACCAAGGAGTCTGCCAGGGCCTGGCAGCTCCCGCTCGGTACCAGCGATTACGCCGCCCGCGTGGCCTTGCCTGTGTCTAAACTGCAGCGAGAAAAGAGAAAAATAGAAAAAAGTTCTTGGGGTCATGGGAAAGAAAGAAAGGCCATTTTTAAACCAATGGAATTTCAAATTTGGAACAAAGTTTTAGCACATTCATTCTTGTATATGCCAGAAAGCCCTATACCTCTCTTAGGTCAAGATTTGTTAAGCAAATGGGAAGCTCAAATAACATTTGCTGAGAATTCTGTGTAGTTGCATGTCCCACAGGATTGTGACGTGACAGCAGAAATTGCATTTCCCGGGGTAGCACAGCCTTGGGAGCGGTGGGTGCAGCTGGCGGCTCCAGCGGCTGCAAGGCAGGTAGCCGCAAGTCCTGGGCTGGACTCCACAGTAAACCGGCATCCTGAAGTGAATTAAATCGTGATATGACTTTGCTTTGTTATCAAATTGTCTTTTATCTTGCACGTGAGTTTTTATCACTCTGCCCTTGCAGTTCTCTTCCCCATTCCCCAGGAGAGGGGAGTGAGTGAGCAGTTGGGTGGGGGCCCAGCGACCAGCTGGCGTCAACCCACCACGTTATGGACTTATTTCTACTGTCAGTAAAAACAGTAACATGCTCTAAACCACTTACTTCTTCTGGATGCTGAGAAGCTGAATTTCTTTAATTTGGTTCCTGTCATTCAGTCTTACTTGACAAGATACCTGTAAGTTCATGGTACGTCGTCTCTGGCATGAAGGTTTTAGAACAGTGCTTTTTCTTTAATTGGTAACTGTTACCATTTAATGGTAACACCTCTCAGAGAGTATTTCCACTAAATCATTTCCATTCTCTATATTTTATGCCTATTACCAATGTGTGTGTGTGAAAAGTGATTTTTTTGCCAAAAAATGACAAGGGACAGATCCCACAGTGAAGAAAAGAGAAAAAGGAGGACAAATTTTGATGCACAAAGTTTTTGATGATACAAGACCTTTATCTACATTTCCAGTCTCTGAAGTCCTAATTGTGCAGCAGAGAGCCTGGAAGCTCTGAGCTCCCTCCATTTCCCCCAAATTTTAGCACTGAAAGTGAAATCACCCCAGGCGGTGGCATTCTTTTGATTCAATTTACAGCCTACAACACAACACGGGTCAGAAGATAGACCAGGACACCACAAGAGGAATCGAAATCCTGTGGACTAAAGGCGCGTGTTCCTCAGAACCTCAGGTGCCACGGCAGACCGGTTCTTGTGTTCAGGGAGCTGGTCAAATGACCCACCTCAATTTCTGAAATGGTGTCTCAGTTTGCTCAAGTAACCCCGGACTTGATCCCCATCCGCACCTGGTTGTTCTCCAAACTCCTGCCTACAGGAGCAAAGGCCCTGGAGACCTTGCTGGTGAAGACAGAGGCAAAGAAGCCATTAGGTACCTGAGCCCAGTCTGCTCCTGCTCATACTCAATTCTGCATTTGGCCCGCGTTAGGGGAGGAGTGGTTGATACAGCAGAGGCTGTGCTGCCATTCAGCTGTCGTGGTTGAGACAGGCAAACGACATAGACCAAGTTCTTCCAGGATGAAAGAAGTAGATGCCATTTATTGCCACAAGTGCATTTTTAGACAGTTTTACCAATTCATGTGTCTCTTCACTATTGGTTACAAGTTACAGCAGTAACATCTCATTGGCTAATTTTGCTCTCATCAATGTTACTCTTCTACTCCCTTCTCTCTCAGGGGTACACCTTAATATCTCCGGATATTCCTTTACCCCCATCTTTCTCATGGGTAGGCCTTAATATCTTCAAGGCTGATCTCTGTTCCCATGCCCTCCGTCAGGGAATCCACGGAACCACCATAGTCCTCCACGTTTCTCCCTTTTTGTTTTTATGCTAAAAAAATTGCCTTCATTGTCCACTGCAGGGCCCTTTGCAGCAGAGAAATCATGCATGGCAACATAAGTAACACAACCACAGCAATCATCTAAACAATCAGTCCCGTTTTCACTACTGATAACAACCACCCCGAAAGCTCTCAACCACTAAGCAATTTATTGCATATACCATCAAAATCTTCACACCCATGTCCTTGAGCTAATAACCAGAAGTCTATTGCAGCTCTTTTCTGCAGTGCAGCATGTCTTACAGAATCTACATCTAACAAAAGTTCACTTAAAGCCTTGGAAGTTCTGTTAGTTTGCTTAGCTAGCCAACATCCTAGTTTTTCTAAAGTAATGAAAGCTTGAGCTGGGCCAACACCGGGTACAAGAGATCCTAAAACCCTTAATCCCAATCCCCAAAGATCTACATTATCCTCACACTTTGACTTATATCTATGCAAAAAATGTTTTTCCCGTGTTGCTCTTCTGTGGTCTACTATCATGGATGCATTGGGCATTAAGAGAGTTAATCGTCCCAAACTACACAGTCATCTAACAGCATGAGAAGGAATTCCTGGCCAGGCCCTATCTCCGCAGATCAACAATACACCATACAGGAGTTCTCGGGGTCACTGTCCCACATTATCAACGGCATCCCTTGGATTCTTCTGCAAAGCATTACACCATCGAGTTTCATTTCTATAGTCACCAAGGGTAGCATTAACATTTTGCAGTTTTATCCATTCATGCTCGTGTATATTGTCCTGACACTGTTCACAAAGCAGCTGGATACAAGCGTCCCTGGGCATAGATCCCAGCAATTCCAGTTCCTGTGGTTCAATATCTGCTTCTGGGAGGCAATTAATCCAAAGTGCCATGTTAGCATTATAACAGTTCGTTGTGATGCCTCTGCACCGACCACTATTTTGAAACAGTCGTGTGATGCCGCTCTAGTCGTCAAGGGGGATGCCACCCAAGCACGTATGGAACGGGTTTTCCAGAGATGCCACAGCTAGGCATATAGAGTCCTGGCCAGTCGTGTTGGCTAAAGTAATCCACATGTTAGTCTTTGTCTGTGCAGGCATCCAAAATGCAGCAGCTGCAGTAATCATCATCAGGAAGATAACGCAGGTTTCACATTTTGCACCGGCAACCATTGCGGCCCTTGATCTGTAAAGACACGAGCATAGCCTCTCCCCCAGGTTATCAATTCATGTGTCCCTTCCCGTTGACCATTAACTAGTGATTTGATCATAACTAATGTAGGTTCTTTCTGATTTAGCATGGTTTTGGGTCATACTTGCAAAGTATTTCATCACAGGGGAAATTTGGGCTGCACCACTTAGATATAAGTGATTCATCACATACAATGCTTTTGACAATCAGTTTTGTGGTGTTTCCCCTATTTCTCCCCCTTTTTGCTTTTACAAAAAAACATTTCAGAATCAGATGCGTGCGTTGGACCTTGACTATGTACTCAGAATCATAAATCAAATTTAGAGGTTCCTCCTTAAAAAGCTTTAAGTAATGTAAAGCTGCGCCAAGTTCTACTCATTGGGTTGAACCTTCAATAACTTTTTACAGAATGATGCCAATTGTTATCTTCATGCCAGACCACTACAGCTTTATGAGACTTCCCTGAACCATCAACAAAAACTGTGCAAGCATATGGGATCAGACCAAATACAAGCATAGTCTGTGACCTGATGTGAAAGACTGCAGGTTCTGCAGCAATTTACATTTCGGCATGCCAAGAGCTATACTGTGGAGAAAATCCGCTACTGCAATTTACAAGGACATAGATTGCAAATAAAAAATATCAAAACTAGATTTCACAAATGGTACATGTATGACAAAAGGATCATGGCCTATTAAGACTTAAATTCATTCTCTGCATTTCTTGATCAGAGTACCAACCAGTCTATCAGTCTGTTAGCATTCTCGTCATACTGTCCCACAATAGCCACAGGTTCTTTCTATGTTGTAGCTCTAAATAGACAAATCTGCAAGTCCAACTGAATGCAGTTAGCCTCTAAGGTTGTCATAAATTTATTCATCAAAGTCTCTAACTCCATTTTAGCTGTCATATTTACTGGATATCGTTTTCCCTTACCGGATCGAAGTCCTGTTTCAGTTCTATCAATGTAGTGTTGGCTTTACCAACACTTTGGCTGCCAATACTGATGGATATACAGCATTCAAAATTTCCTTGGAGATTTCTCACTTGCAGCAAGCAGATCTGCAGCATCCAAGAAGCTTCTTGTAGGACATGCAACTAAACAGAATTCTCAGAAAACATTATTTGAGCTTACAATTTACTTAACAAATCTTGACCTAAGAGAGCTGTAGGGCTTTCTGGCAAATATGAGAATTCAGTTGTCAAAACTTTGTTCCAAATTTGGTTTTCCATTGGTTTCAAAAAACGGCCTTTCTTTCTTCCTTTCCCATGATCTCAAAAACTAGCACAGTGAATTTACTAAGAAGTCTCCGTTGGTGATGCCTTTAAGTTTCACCCTCAGACTCCTTCATGCAGTATTACAGTTCTCTAGCAGTAACATTGCTGGGGGGGTGAGGGCAGGGGAGAATAAAGCCTCCCTCTCGCCCCCATCTGAGATGGTAAGATCTCCAGCCCAGCACGAAAACAAATCAGCCCGAACTCCACATCAAACCAGCTTGGTTCCACTCCACACCCAAACCAGCACCAGTCTGGCCCAGAGAAGCACCCAGCACTCTGACCCCCCAAAGCTGACCAGTGTGAAAAGACCGACTTCAGCAAGGAGGCAAAATGATGAGCTCTTTCCCCAGATGTGCCGGAACTTAAGAAATGAGATGGAAGCAAAAAGAAACAGTGCTGACAACCCCTGATTCAGAGCCGAGAAGCAACGTAATGCCACAACAAGGACGGATGACAACACTCTAGGAAAAAAAGACAGGGGAGGGGGAAATAAAGCCCCCTTTTCTCCACTTAGCAGCGGGCAAGGAGGTTTTTCCAATTTTTTTTTTTTTTTTCTTGCTACAGTTTAGATATAACCAAGGCCACGCAGGTGGCGTAATCGCTGGTGCTAAGGAGGAGTTGCCGGACTGCTGGATTACAATGAGCTGAGTTTATCTTGCAGCTTGACACAGGCCTGAAATTTATGTTCAAGCTGCACAGCACAGGCCTGGGATATTTTGATTTTTGTTTTCCCGTTTCATTCCAAACATAATACACTTTATAGGCAATTCCAATTAGCTCAGGAATAGTTACATTCCTTAGCTCCATTTACCTTTTACAATTCACAGATGTCAAAAAGCAGCATATCGATCCATTATTCCATTTTCCTAGATCCAAATCAGTTCATATTCTAGAAACTTTTAAATACAACTTCATACAATACCAAGTTCACATCAGAGCATTTAGGTTGTTTTGGTTGGTTGGTTGGTTGGTTGGTTGTTATTGTTTTACAATGCCAATCAGAGCTTAACAATTTAAATTCTTTTCTGGTCTCAAAATTATTAGACAACAATAAGAGCAAATTAACTTACAGTACCGTACTTCATCCCATTTTATCCAAAGTTCTGCAGAACAACACCAATTTCAACACAGCACTAAAACCCAGAATTCCACATTCAAGCCACATTCAAGTACAATATCATCTCAAGTTTTCTTTTATCAGAATATTTCCCCAAAAGTTACTCTAATGTGTAAGGGGGCATCCTAAGGGGGAGCAAGGTGGTATTTTAGTGGCGGAACCGGTTCCCGTTTTGTAATTATCTCCCCTAACAAAATTCTTTTGGTACCAAATATATATATATATGCAAACTAAAATACTGAGCTCAGATATGAAAACCAAATACCAAGTTCAAATATGCAGATGGATCACAGTTACACTTATTCAAGACAATATCTCGATTTTTGCATTGCACCTTTGGGCTGCTTACTGCTCAGCCAGGTAGAGGTGCCGCTGGGTCTCCCTGACAAAACAGGTCAGTGCGCGCTGGAGCCCAATCGGCACCTGCCCCCCCGCTGCCCTAGCAAGCTGGACTGGGCAAGGCTTTCATTAGTGTCTCATCTGGCGCGCTACAACTGTTATCCCAAAACCAGGATTCTTTACTTGGTGTGCATACAAAAGAGCCAAATTCAGTACACCAAGATGAGACACAGCCTATCACAGAGTTGCACAAGTCTGAATGCTGGCATAAAGCTAGCATGCTAGAAACAAATGTAACGGCTATTACACACAAAATTCTATCATCACATTCACGCAGTAAAAAACTAAATTACTCATGATCTTCTGTATTATCACAAAACACACATTTTGAGTCCGTGGATTCTCATTATTTACCAGTCTGCGAACTCACCATACCACACAACAGACAAAGACCTACTAAAACTGCAACATGCTGAAACAGATACCCACAAAGAAAACAGGCTAACAAGGAAGACATCTATGATTGCTGTGTTATACTTAAAGATACTTAAAGATTCTATTCTCCGGTCAGTTTTCCCAATCATTTAACTTATACAGCAGCCACCACTCATTTCAATATTTCGCAAGATCCTCTTTCGTCATATTTCCAAGTGCTTTCCTATGTTCTAAAACACCTCCCAATACCCATTTCTTAGTAACACCACTGAAACAAGTCATTTCCGACCCCATCTCATAAGTTAACAACCATGAGAAGAGGGAGGGAGGGGTGGGAAGCACAGGGCTGCTTGCAGCACGAATGGGAAAAGCGGGGAGAAGGTTTAACGGCGCACTTACACCATCAATATGACAAAAAAACCCAACTGTAACAACAACAACCAGTAAAACAATTAACTCACATTCCTGACAAGCTGCTTGATTTTCAGAGAGGCAATACACAGAAGCACGTAGTATGTACTGGAAAACTCGCAGACAACACGTTGATAGCAGACATTAGCATTCTCTATTGCTAATTTCAACATTAGTGCTTCCTTGGCTTCTAAGTTTTCAACCTGCTTATTGATGGCCTCTTGAAGACAGTCAATAAACTGTATGTAATTCTCATTAAGACCGTGTTTAATAATCGTAAAGAATTTGGCTGCTTTGGCAGTTTCGGGCACCTTTATCATAGCTTGATATGCAAGGTCTGCTGACTGCCTCGGGATTTCAGAAACTAATCACGCCTGGAATTGCGGTGTGCCAATTAGTGTCTCTTCCAAGAGTTGGGGGATACCCACCCCTTTCAACAAATCCCCATCGTTCCGTCCTAAATGATCTATAGCTGTTACATTGCATAGGTCTAATTTTGCTTGAGTCTTTCACGGTTTTTATCTGATCTCAGGGCAATATGTACATACACTCCTTTTCTTGTCCTTTTAACTTTTCAAGAGAATGCTGTGGACCCTCATCCTCACTCGAATCATCAGATAATGCAGACTTGAATGGTGCTGGAGAATCATTAGTAACAGGGGGGTTCGGAACAGTGCACATTTTTGTGGTGTTGCTTTTGGTTTTCTGATCTTTTTTTTTTTTTTTTTCCCAAATCTAGCCCAGGAAAGCCAGCCCCCTCCGCTGTCTCTGCCTCTTCCCGTTACTCTTTTAATCCTCTCAAAGTCTCTAGCAAAAAGTACCATGTCATTAACAGTTCAGTTGTTTCTTTGGATCTTTGGGTAGTGCTTTGCCCCATAATAACGTCCTTCGTAAAGTCAATTCCAGAAGGCTAATACCCTGCTTCTTCAGAAGCAATTTCCATGTAGATAACATAATACCCTCTTCTTTAGATAAGTTCCCCCCATGTTCCCGGTAGCTCACCTACTCTTGGCGTGGTGTCTTTTCAAGGATCCGGATCTTTGGCAGCTCCCCGCTGCTGCTCTATCAGCGGAACGGGGCTCCATCTCCCCAGCTCGTCATCGGCTGTCACAGCTTCGCCGCTGTCTCTTGGTCATGCGAGATCCTTCTTCATGCAGGATCACGTCGGGGTCACCATATGTCGCGGTTCAGATGGACAAACGACATAGACCAAGTTCTTCCAGGATCAAAGTAGTAGATGCCATTTATTGCCACAAGTGCATTTTTATACAGTTTTACCAATTCATGTGTCTCTTCACTACTGGTTACGAGTTACAGCAGTAACATCTCATTGGCTAATTTTGCTCTCATCAGTGTTCCTCTTCTACTCCCTTCTCTCTCACGGGTTGTGTTGGCAGTTGCCCTTTCCTCCCCCCCACGCCCTGAGAACTGGTGTGGCAGTTGCACTGGTAGCTGCCCGTCCCCCTCTCAGAACTGGGGCCTTCAATGGGGCAGCCAACGGCTCTTTGTGGAGACCCAGAGTCGCTGGGCAGGGTCGTTAGCAGAGGAGGGGCCAAGCGCGCCCACAGCCCAGAGAAGCCGAGAAGCTTCTCGAAGGCCCACACTCGAGGGGGCGGGGTGTAGAGAAGCCGAGAAGCTTCTGGAATGGCCACAGTCAGATCTGAGCAGACTATAAATGGGGTTCCCGCCGGCGACTCCCTTTGTGTGGTCTCCTCGGAGCTGCGGGTCTGCCGTGCTGCCGGAGTCCCTCCCCTTAGACGGAGAAGCCGTCTAAGGTGACCTCCCGGGATGGGGAGCGCCTCACCCCCGCATGTGGGCGAGTGAGAGGTTACTGAATAAATGCTTTAGTAAGTCCTTGCCTGGTAGGCAAGTGTACCTTCCTCGTCTGGGGCAGACGAGTGTAAATTCCTGGCTGCAGTAAGCTGGTGTTTATCTATTATAGGCAAAACGGGGCAGAGAGGGCTCTGGTTTGTTTTTCTTGTGAGTGCGTATATGCACGCTGTGGATCCTCATTCTTATTTCGCTGCACCCCAAATAATTTCCTAACCTAATATCCGGACCTTTATCTTATGTTATCTGAGTGCTAGTCTGCCTAAACTTATATTTGGGATGCCTCCATGACACGGGTACATCCCTTCTCTCTCACGGGTACACCTTAATGTCTCTGGATACTCCTTTACTCCCATCTTTCTCATGGGTAGGCCTTAATATCTTCAAGGCTGATCTCTGTTCCCATGCTCTCCGTCAGGGAATCCACGGACCCACCATAGTCCTCCACATTCAGCGAGACCTGGACAGGCTGGACTGGGCAGAGAAGAAACTGATGAAGTTCAAAAAGGGCGAGTGCAGGGTCCTGCACCTGGGGAGGAATTACCCCAGGCACCAGTACGGGTGTGGGATGGACCTGCTGGAAAGCAGCTCTGCAGAGGAGAACTTGGAGTTGTGGTGGATAACAGGTTGACAATGAGCGAGCAATGGGGCGTTGTCATCTGTGTATTCTGAAAACAACATAAATACGGAAAAGAAAACTAAATTAGTCAATTCATGAGTGTATATTAATATGAGAATCCCTTTACAGATACAAAAGCAACATTTTATATGTAACATCACACTTCTATCGTCTCCACACATGAACGGGACATTTTGAGAATGCACAAGCAGCAAAATATTTCTCACAAAAGAGCAAAAATATCCCAGCTACTTGGGAAACTTAGACTGAGCCTAAAACACCAAGATCCCTTCACGAGGACGCTTTTTCTATTTATATTTTACACCACATTCGTCTTTAGACAAGGAGGAAAGCCATCAGACCTTTTAGATTTGGCCCAAACAAAAAACCCAACTGCCTGAGACACTTGGACTAAGCCTAAAATGCAAAGATCCCTCCACGAGGATGGTTTTTATACTGTACTTTCACGATCTGGATATGTCTAAATCTTTCAAAGCTCCATCAGCAGCTGTTTCCTGGGACCTGCTGGCAGTTTTAAGAATTAAAAAAAAAAATAAATAAAAGAAAACAATGCTGCAGATCTAGTTAGGCTCTGTGATGGTGGTTTGGTGCAGGGATCATGCATAACATGGGAATATTTCACCATATCTGCTCTGTTTTTCAGTATATTACTCCAAAACACCCACCTGATGACATTATTTCAACAGCCAAACCAGCAATTTGCAGAATTCAGCTTCTTCAGGGAACGGAGAAATTGCAGGGCCTCTTGGAACAGCACGTCATCAGGTATGGCCAGTTCGGCTGCCAGGTCTCCAGAGGCTTGGTCGGCAGCAGAGGGGCTGGATGGGACGTCGCTGCCCAGGGGTGTCCCCAGGGGGGCCGTGCCAGAGGTGTTGAGGTGCGAGGACAGCTGGCCCTTTTGCTGGTGGCCAGGCATGGCTGTTGGCAACACCACGGGGGCTGTGGCCAGCGCATTCCCCTCCAAATTGGTGCCACCAGTGTTCCCAGGTGTGGGGCTGTGGATGGCTTTTTAGAAGAGAGAGGGCATAATGTATATGCAGTGAACAATCCAGGGCTTGACATAACCACAGTTTAGGCCTGGACCTGCTGCTTGTTGTCCTCTACTGGCAGAAAAGCAGAAGTTAAACGGAGGCACAAGAAGGGGGCATGGAATGTCACGGCACATCGACAGCAGCTGGTCGCCAATAGTAACTGGGGGTGGGGTGCATGATCAGTGCATTGTAACCAATCATTATTGTATGTTTAGCACATGCTTAAGATAAAGTTTCATATATATACACTCTGTTGTTGCGCACATTAGAGATAAAATGGAGAACGATTTAACCCATATTGGGACGCTGTCGTTACTCTGGCCGACTCTTTCTGTCCAACGAGGCTTGTCCAAAGGATTCCACTCCGACATGGGGCTGCTTCTGGGACCATCCTTGGCAACCCGCACCATGTCCAGAGAGACACCAAAGAGCTGATGGGCCTCCTGGAGCAGCACCTCCTCAGACGCTTCAACATCATCGGTGGGATCCTCAGGGGCTTGTTTGTGGGGAGCAGCAGAGGGGCCCGGGGGGGTGTTCCTGCTCCGAGGTGCCCCCGCGGCGGTGGCCACGCCGAAGCTGCAGGGCTGTGCCCATTGCCCCTGGACGTGCCGGTAGCTGGGGATGGGGATCGGCAGCACTGGAGGGGCTGGGGCCACCACTGTGCCCTGATGGCTGTAGAGGCTCCTCCACTGGATGTGGAACTCGCAGGGCTCAAAGCAGCAGCCACACGGAGCCCTCTGCAACCCCGTGTTGGGGACTGGGAGCCGTGCTGGGCCGGGGGGACCCTCCATGGGCACCCCCCGAGCCACCCCCATTGCCAACGACTCCCAGCTCTGCACAGGCACGTGGGGAGCTGGTGGCTGGGGCAACCCTGCGGGGTGAGCTGCTGCGTGGGGAATGGGGCTGCAAAGCGGGAGGAGACTCGCTTCTGGGAGGGGAGCCGTGACAGATGGCCCCAGGTACAGGGGAGATTCTCTGGGAACTGGATTTGCTAGGCATGCAGCAGTCAGGCCAGGGCAGGGCCGCTCGGCCAGGCTGGCTGAACCCCCGTGCCGTATCTGCCGGGGGACAGGGCTGGTGGGTGCTGGGAGTGCCCGGGTAGGGGATGGCAAAGGTGCCGAAGGTGCCGGGGTGTCCGAGCAGACAGGGGTGTCGTCCCTGCTGGTGGGACTTGGGGGGCCAGGGCTGCCCCCCCTGCCGGGGATGCCCAGGCTGCGGGGAAGGGCTGCTCCTGCCCGGGTGGTGGGCACAGGGGTGCTGAGCCTGCAAGAGAGACAGGAGCCATGGCCGGCGGTCACCTCTGCTCTTGCCCGCAGGAGCGTACCAGGCTGCAGGGCTTGGGCTCGGTCCCTACCTGGGGGGTAGAAGGTTTGGGGGAGCACAAAAGGCAGCTGGGGCTGCAAGTGCCTTTGGCTGGAAGCCTTGGGCCCTTCCCAGAGCTGGGACATCCTTGGCGTGAGTGGGAAAGGCACCCCATTTTCACTGGCCTAGATGCTCCGTTCATCCTTGGCATTGACTACCTAAGGAGAGGGTATTTTAAGGACCCAAAAGGGTATCGATGGGCCTTTGGTATAGCAGCTGCAGAGACTGAGGACATGGAACAGCTGTCTGCTTTGCCTGGTCTCTCAGATGACCCTTCTGACTGCTAAGATCGAAGAGCAACAGGTGCTGAGTGCTACCTCGATGGTGCACAGACAAGAATATCGCACTAACTGAGATTCCCTGATCCCTATTCATAAACTGATCCAACAACTAGAGAATCAAGGACTTGCTCACCTTTCAACAGTCCTATATGGCCAGTGCCAAAGCCTAATGGAGGATGGAGACTAACTGGAGACTGTCATGGCCTGAATGAAGTTACGCCACCATTAAGTGCTGCTCTGCCGGACATGTTAGAACTGCAATATGAACTGGAGCCAAAGGCAGACAAGTGGTATGCCACAATTGACATTGCTAATGCATTTTCCTCTATTCCTTTGGCAGCAGAGCGCAGGTCACAGTTTGCCTTTACCTGGAGGGGTATCCAGTACACCTGGAATCAACTGCCCCAGGAGTGGAAACACAGCCTCGCTATCTGCCATGGACTGATCCAGACTGCAAGAGAACAAGGTAAAGCTCCAGAACACCTGCAAGACATTGATGACAGTGTTGTATGGGGTGATACAGCAGCAGAAGTCTTCAAGAAAGGTGAGAGAATAATTCAAATTCTTTTGAAAGCTGGTTTTGCCATAAAAACAGGTAAGGTCAAGGGAACTGACCGAGAGATCCAGCTTTTAGGAATTAAATGGCAAGATGGGCATCGCCAGATCCCAATAGAGGTGATTAACAAAATAACAGCTAGGTCCCCACCAACTAGCAAAAAAGAAACACAAGCCTTCTTAGGTGGTGTGGGTTTCTGGAAAATTCATATTCCAGATTATAGCCAGATTGTGTGCCCCCTCTATCAAGTGACTCGAAAGAAATATGATTTTCAATGGGGCCCTGAGCAACGACAAGCCTTTGAACAAATTAAACAAGACATTTTACACGCAGTAGCTCTTGGACCAGTCCGGACAGGACAAGGCACTAAGAATGTCCTCTACACTGCAGCTGGGGACAATGGTCCTGCCTGGAGCCTCTGGCAAAAGGCACCAGGTCGACCCCCAGGGTTTTGGAGTAGAGGATATAAAGGCTCAGAGGCCAGCTATACTCCAACTGAAAAAGACATACTGGCAGCATACGAAGGAGTTCGAGCTGATTCAGAAGTGGTGGGAACTGAAGCCCAGCTCCTCCTGGTGCCCCGATTACCAGGACTGGGCTGGATGTTCAAGGGTAAGGTTTCTTCAACTCATCATGCAACAGATGCTACATGGAATAAGTGGATTGCATTAATGACACAGCGGGCTGGAATAGGGAAGCCATGTGCCTAAAAGTCGAGCCGCTGAAAAACATCAAAACAACCAGCAAGCGGATCAGGCTGCTGAGACTAAAGTAGCTGAGGTGGACTTGGACTGGCAACATAAAGGTGAACTTTGCCTAGCTCGGTGGGCCCATGATGCTTCGGGCCATCAAGGAAGGGATGCAACATATAAATGGGCTGGTGGCCGAGGGGTGGACATAACCATGGACGTTATTTCACAGGTGATCCATGTCTGTGAAACACGTGCTGCAATCAAGCAGGCCAAAAGGTTTTTAAAGCCTGTGTGGTATGGGGGGCGGTGGTTGACATACGAATACGGGGAGGCCTGGCAGATTGACTATATTATACTCCCTCAAACCCACCAAGGCAAGCGCTACGTGCTTACAATGGTGGAAGCGACCACGGGGTGGCTGGAAACGTATCCTGTGTCTCATGCCACTGCCTGGAACACTATTCTGGGCCTTGAAAGGCAAGTCCTGTGGCAACACGGCGCACCAGAAAGAATTGAGTCAGACAATGGGACTCATTTTAAAAATAGTCTCATAAACAAGTGGGCCAAAGAACATGGCATTGAATGGATATATCATATCCCCTATCATGCACCAGCCTCAGGGAAGGTTGAGCGATACAATGGCTTGTTAAAAACTATCCTGAAGGCAATGGGAGGTGGAAGCTTTAAAAACTGAGATAAGCACCTGGCACAAGGCACCTGGTTAGTTAACCCCAGGGGACCAATCAATGGAGCTGGCCCTGCTCAGTCAGGCCTTTTACATACAGTAGAAGGAGATAAAGTCCCTGTGGTGTATGGAAGGAACATGTTAGGAAAAGCTGGCTGGGTTATTCCTGCTTTTGGCAAAGGCAAACCCACTTGTGG
Source organism: Caloenas nicobarica (assembly GCF_036013445.1). Lineage (NCBI taxonomy): Eukaryota > Metazoa > Chordata > Aves > Columbiformes > Columbidae > Caloenas > Caloenas nicobarica. The sequence continues at coordinate 2,376,081 of NC_088280.1, forward strand.
GATTGCTCTTGCTCAAGGGCCTGGATGTACTTGGTGGGTGATGCTGAAGGATGGTGAAGCTGATGTGTACCTCAAGGACATTTGATTCTGGCTGAGAATACTCAATTTCAAACTGTATGAGGGGAATTGAACCCTGAGCTGGTCTCATCGAGTGGTGCCCAGTAACTTCCCTGAGACTGACATCTCTGACCTGCAGTTCCTGGGCACGAACTGCACCAGATTACACGTCATCTGTCCTGCCTAGAGAGAGGCTGCTGGGATAGACAGAGACCAGCAGTCATGAGCTAGTGATAGACATATTTCTGTGTGTGCGTATACATTTGAAGAGAGGCAGAAAGCAGCAGTGATTTGGGCATGACTTAAATGGTATGGAATAAGGGGTGGAATGTCCTGCTTTTGTTAATAACAAGACCAGCTCTCTTTGAGTGAATTTTCCTTTCAGCTAAGTTCTTCTAAGTAACTGCACTTTTCTGAATTTAGCTGCAGGTTTTTTCAGACACTGCGCTCTGAAGCTGATAAGGGTGACCAATAGCATGCAGAAGAGGTCCATGTTTAGATTTATTGCTATAGCAACCAAAGATGCTGATAATGTCGCATAAGTGAGAGGGGCGTATTTGCGAGTAGGGTCAGACAGAACAGGTGACTAAAACTGACCAAGTATTCTATCCCACTGTCACGGTTTGATCATGGGGAGACAATCAAAAACCGCGGCAGATGTATTTTCCTTAACCCTCTTCCCCCCTCCTGTTTTCCACCCCCCCTCTCCTCCCCCTTTTTCACTAAGGACAGGTGATTTTGAGAGGAAAGGAAAAGAAGAACAGAGAGAACAAAGCTGGAAAATTTGAAAACGTTTAACTAATGCTACTAAATAAACATAGAGAAAAAGAAAGCCGAACAAATATTACAGAACCAGACTTGCAATTCCCAGCAGCGAGTCCGGCAGGATCCTTCAGCCAACCGCAACTAGATTCAGCCTGTCGTGAGGCCTCAGCTTGCAGGGACAGCAGAAAAACGCAGAGACGAAGCAAACCAGCAGGAGACCCTATTCTCTATTGTTTAGGAGCATTAGTAAAGCATTTAAAACTTTTCCAACTTGCAAGTCTCTCTCCCTCTTCCTCCTACTACCTTTCCTTACTGGGGAGGGCAGGGGGGTTAACACAGAGCATCTGCCACGGTTTATTGTCACCCTGCAGTAAACGGTGACAGGTTTATTGGTGGCCCGTACGGGGATAAGAGAAACCGCGACAAGATGTGACCCGACCTGCAAAGGGTCTAGGTGGTCAGGAACCATAAGCTTAAGCTGTGCTATAGAATTCTGTGCTACGCTACTTGGAAAATTGTGCTGTGCTGATGCTGTTTGTAGAAATCCTATGCTACTCTGATCATGAAATTCTAGGCTGTGCTGATCATAAAGTTCTGTTTAAGAAATAAAGCTTTAATTGTAAATACAACTTAGCGCCGTCATCATTCCGCCCAGGATCGCCAGAAGAACCCGTCTGTTCCTGTAGTATCGTGTGGCAGCCCTGACCAAAAGGGGACAGAGGGAGACGCAGCGTGACTGTCCAGAATTGGCATTTGGCTCAGGGGAGTGTGCAGGGCAACAGGGACCCAGATGAGCTGATCCCAAGTGCCCGTGGCCACCTATTTCTCCTTCTCACCTTCTAGGTGATGCTGGTCAAGGCCCAGGCACCTGCAGTCTTAGGCTTTCGATATGAGGCTTTTGGCCCTAAAAAGAGGGCTTTGGGGCCTACAGGGGAGGGCTTGGACTCTAAAAATGCAGATTTGGGGCCTAAAATAAGGAAGGCATTGGGGTCCTACAAATGAAGGTATGAGACATAAAAGAGGGATTGGGTGGCTATAAAGGTGGGTTTGGACCCTCAAAATGAGGGTTTGGACCCTTCAAATAAGGATTTGGGCCTTAAAAATTAGCTTTGGGGCTGTAAAAATGAGGGATGTGGACACTAAGAATGTGGCTTTGGAACCATGAAGGAGGCTTTGGTCCCTGAAAACAGTGAGGCTTTGGAAAGTACATTTAGTTTTTAGACCCTAAAAATGAGGCTTTGGGCCAAAAAATGATGAGGCTTTTGACACTAAAATGAGGCTTTGGACCCTTAAAATGACCATATGGAAACCGAACATTTAGGTTTGAAAACTGTCAGTTAGGCTTGAAATCCTAAAAAAAGGTTGGGCCCTGAAGTGAAGCTTTGGACTCTGCATAGGAGACACTAGGCCCTCCAAATGAGGCCTTGGACAAAACAATGAGATTTCAGGCTCTATTGATGTATCTTCGGACTCTAAAGTGAAGCTTTAGGGCTTTAAAATGAGGCTTTTGACCCTATAAATGGAGCTTTGGACCCTAAAATAGAGGCAGAAGAAGGGTTTGGACCCTAAACAGCGTTTGGACAGTGGGGCTCTCAGCAGCAAAAGAGAGCTTTGGACTCTGAGGTAAGGGTTTGCGCCTCAAAAACTGAGTATTTGGATCCTGAAATTAACAGGGTTTGGACCCTAAAATTGGGGCACTGGACCCTAAGAATGAGGCTTTGGAGCCTCAAAGTGAGGGTCTGGGCCCTTAAAGTAGGGTTTGGACCTTAGAATGGGTATTTGACTCTCAAAATGAAGGCTGAGACCCTAACAATAGAGGGGCTGGACCCTAAAAATGAAACTTTGGGACCTGAAATGAAACATGTTATAGAAAATCTGGGCTGTAGACTCTAAATATGAGGATTTGGGCCCTAAAGATTAGGATTTGGGCCCTACAAATGAGACCTAGGACGCTAAAACAGAGGATGTGGGCCCCATAAAGGACTCTTTAGATCCTAAAAATCATGAAGAGTGTCCAGAAGAGGCCACAAGGTTGGTGAAGGGTTTGGAGGGGAAGCCGTATGAGGAGCGGCTAAAGTCACTGGTTTTGTTCAGCCTTGAGGAGACTGAGGGGAGGAGACCTCATCGCGGTCTGCAGTTTCCACACAAGGGGAAAAGGAGGGGCAGGCGCTGAGCTCTTCTCTCTGGTGAACAATGACAGAACCCCAGGGAATGGCAGGAAGATGTGCCAGGGGAGGGTCAGGTTGGACAGGAGCAAAAGGTTCTTCACCCAGAGGGTGCTGGACACTGCAACAGGCTCCCCAGGGAGGTGTCGAGGTGTCGTGGCCCGAAGCCTGACAGTATTCCAGGAGTGATTGGACAAGACCCTCAGAGACATGGTGTGAATTTTGGAGTTGTCCTGTGCAGGGACAGGAGCTGGACTCGATGATCCTTGTGGGTTCCTTCCAGCTCATGACATTCGGTGATTCTTTAGTGCTAGTTCCAGTCCCAGGGCTAGAGTGAGCCAGGCTGCTCCTGGTGCCGGCCCAGGCCCTTTGCATTCCCCGAGTCTTGGTGCCAAATCTGTCCCAGTGCCAGGGTGTGGCCAGGGTTTCCCAGCAGGGACTTCCACTGCAAACCAGTTCTCCCAGTATGGCCTGGCTCCCCTTCGCCCCCTGGGGCAGGATGAGTCTGGTGTGGAGTCCATGGCTTTATTCAGCCTGTCCCAGTGCACAGGGACAAGGGACCTGTGGGACCAGGCCAGTTGTGTCCCCTGCCGTGAGGGTCACCCCCTGCCCACCCTGAGTCAACTGGAGGGTTTTCCCCCAAAATATGGAGCAGATGCTCTCTGTTAACCCCCCTGCCCTCCCCTGTAAGGAAAGATAGGACGAGGAAAAGGGAGAGAGACTTGCAAGTTGGAAAAGTTTTAATTGCTGTACTAATGCTACTAGCAAATAGAGAAAATCATACAAAAAGAGGCTTGAACCAGGGTGGGGGCGTCCTTCCCAGGGGCCTCCATCTTGGCACAGCAACTGCTCTGGAACACACAGACACTTTTCATCTCCGCTCAACACTGGAGGAGTCTTAGCCCATCAGTACAACCAGGAGGAATCCAGACCTTCCCTTTGCAACTTCAGCGTGGTTTGAAACTGTTTCAACAGTGAGAGATGTCAACCAAGGAAACATTCTCGTGACTTGCCCATGCACCAGTACTGCAGTTACCAGACCCAGTTGTGGGCTCCCCAGTTGAAGAAATACTAGGAATTCCTGGAGAGAGTTCAGCGAGGGCTATGAAGATGATGAGGGGTCTGAAGCGTCTTTCTTATGAAAAAAGCCTGAGAGAGCTGGGGCTGTTCAACCTGGAGTAGAGAAGCTGGGAGGGGATCTCACTTATGCTGATAAATATCTCCAGGGTAGGTGTCAAGAGGATGGACCAGACTCTGTTCAGCGGTGCCCAAGGAGAGTCAATGGGCACAGCCTGAAACACGAAGGTTCTGATAAGAGGAACAGGAGTCTTTAGAAACCCCTAGGCCTAATGTAACAAGGTTAGGCCTAATGTAATAAGACTAGGCCTCACATAACAGGAACTTAATAGAGAAACAATAGCTCTGTAGAGACTGGACATGAGGCCAAGGGGGATGTCCTCGGTTTGCAAGCTGGGAAAGCGGAATGTTCCACTAAATGAAGAAAGAGCTACGAGACTTTTGCTGAGTAGCAGCACAAAACGACAACATGCGTGCTCAAGAAATTAGGTCAAGAAGCTGCAACTGGGGTGGGTACCAGGCTGCAAAAACCAGTGGGAATCACTAGAGAACCCCGACGAAGACCCTCAAATACCAAAGATGGACTTCCGACAAAGAGCGTGACCACGTAAATAATTGAGGTTTATTGCATGAACCAAGCAGTAGAAACAAATGAATATGCCATTGGTACGTGTAATAAATATGAAGAAGCGCGAGTTGTGCATACGGTCCATTAGAGAACCACTCCTCCAATCGTCTGGCGCGCTGTAATATAAGTGCCTGATTTTTAACACTTTCAAAATAGTGTTAAGGAGTCTTTTTGCCACCTTTTCGGTATCAGTTCCATCTGAATATATGAGGGAAACTTCTTTCAGGAGATGGACTTGATGATCCTTGTGGATCCCTTCCAACTCAGGACATTCTAGGATTCTAGGATTCCATGATTCTTCCCTTTGAGGGTGACAGGGCACTGGAAGGGGCTGCCCAGAGAGGTGGTGGAGTCTCCTCCTCTGGAGACATTCAAACCTGCCTGGATGCCATCCTGTGCAATGTGCTCTGGTGACCCTGAGTTAGCAGCTGGGTTGGAGGAGATGATCTCCAGAGGTCACTTCAACCCAACCCCCCCAGTCTGTGGTTCTGTGACTTACTCCTTTTTCCTGGTGCTCTGCTTTCATTACTTCTGTCTAGCACTTTTCCCCCTTAATGCCATAGGAGTTTAACCCCTCACCAGCCAGATTTCTCCTTTTTTTTCTCCTTTCTGTCAGTCAAGGATTCGTCTGCAGAACGCTTCCTATGCACTAAAATGTCCCTGGCTTCTTGGGACTTGGGCACCTTGGGAGGAGTGGCGAGTGTTCTTAGAACTCCAAGACCTGCATTAGGTTTCCCATTGCTATGGATATTTTGCTAACCTGAGGAGTTTCCCTCACTCCCTCCCTCCCTCTTCAGGTGGCCAGGAAGGCTTCTGCATGATGTGCAGAATGGAAGCACATGTTAAACAGGTCCTGTTTGCCTCAGCCAGTGCCGTCGAGCCTTGGGCTGTCGTCAATGATCTCAAAGGTTCATAGTCCAGGTGCTATGACATGCTTTATTCCGACCTTGTAGTACTGAAGTAGTAACATCTTCTTTCTTAGAAATAGGAGAAAATTTGCAGCACGGCAGGGAGGAAGATGCCCATGAATTCTTAAGCTACGCTGTCGATGCCATGCAGAGAGCTTGCCTGAGTGGAAGCAGCGAGTAAGCAAATTGCCTTTCCCATGTTCCCAAGCCCTTTGGATTCTTCAGTGTCCTCCCATGAAGGAAAACTATACTCAGGACTTTCCGACAAAGGAAAACTCTTGGAGGAGATAACTCTGCGCCACCATTTGTTTCCAGCTTGGACATGTCTTCTCAAGCAACTACTCTCGTCTATCAGATCTTTGGGGGCTTTCTGAGATCCAGAGGTACATTTCCACAGCTATTGCTCTCCTTGGAACTGTCTGTGCCCTCCTGTCTGCCTGCGATAACAGCTGATCGTGTGATTGGCGCAGTGGGTGTGAAGAGCGTAACCCGGCACAGTCCGTTGACTTCCCCTCTCGCTGAGCATTTCCATTTGCCTTCCAGTCACGTGCTGGAGCTGCCACGCGGTTTCCGATTCCTACGAGGTCTTCCTGGATGTCTGTTTGGACATCAAAGTATGAGGGTTTGTAATTGTGCCTCAAGACGTCCCAAGGCCACTGTAGCTTTCCAGAATCCACACAGTTGGCTTAAAAATGTGTCCTACAAACACAAGAGAGCCTGGTGGTGGGCAGGGGGTGGAATGGACTATGTTCTTCTGCAGAGGCCGTGGCAGTGGCCTCCCTGTCGGTGCTGGCTTTCAGCTGGACTAGCAGGCATTATTGTCACTGCACCCGGGATGTCCTCTCCTCCTTCTTCCCTTTGTCCTCCCTCAACACCTGTCTGGCTCCCAGGCCTGCGGGGTGTGTTGTGTTCAGTACTGATGACCCTGCACACCATCGTAGCTGAACTGGGAGCTGCCACAGAGCGGGAGCTCTGGAGAGTGTTGGGAATCCCTGGGAGATGTTCAGCTTAACGCCCTCTTTCTGCCTCCGTCTGGGCACTGCTTGTGGGTTCACAGTGGGGCTCCTCAGCGTCATCAAGCTGTGTTTTTGTGTAAACTCCTAGGAAGCGTTTGTGCGAGGGCATTTCCCCAGGCTCAGGGCTCTCCTTTCTCACTCCTCCAGAAAGCCTCATCTGTCACCGCAGCTCTGGAGGACTTTGTGAAACCCGAGCACCTGGATGGCGAAAACTGCTTTAAATGTAGCAAGTAAGACGATTACTAACGACATACTAGCACTAGATCCTGAGTGAAGGTGCCGCATGTCATCGAGCAGAAGTCATCTTTTCCCATGGCTTTAAGGCACCCTAATGAGACACAGCTTTTTATACATGGCCTTATGGTACTGAATAGCCTTAAACCGGCATAAGGATGTGTGAGACATGAAAGGCTGTCTGGCCTTCTGGGGGAAAAAAGTGCATTTCAGCCCTGGGCTCTGTGCTTGCTTTCGAGGTGTGACAAGACGGCTGCCGCCTCCAAGAGGTTCACAATCCACCGCGCGCCCAAGGTTCTCACGGTGTGTCTGAAGAGGTTCGAAGGTTCGACCGGCGAGAAGATCAGCAAGGTGCGTACGCGAGTTGAGTGCAGCTTTCGCTTCCTGGAGCAGATTTCCCAAAGCGGGATGCTGTGTCACAAGTTGTTCGTGTTGACACTTTCACGTTCCCTTCTGGGGAGAGTTCCCGTGGGAAGACAAGCGTGTCCTCTGCTCCCAGAGAGCTGCTTTGGCCGAGAGCACTTTCCTGCCACCCGACCCACGACGTGTTGCTTTCGGGAAAACCAAGTGTTCCTGAGTCCAAACGATGCATCATACACCTCTAGCACTCAGTCTTGGAAGGCTGTTCCCTGAAGTATTTCAGGTTCCTCACTGAGCCCTCTTGGTGCCTCCGTAGATTGTGGAGTATCCTGAGTACCTGGATCTTCACCCCTACACGTCTCAGACAGACGGAGAACCGCTCCTCTACACCTTATATGCCGTCCTGGTACACAGCGGTGGCAGCTGCCGTGCAGGACACTACTTCTGCTACATAAAGGTGAAAAGCAACTTCCTTCCGAACAAGGGAAACCTCGTTATTAGTGGCAGCCAAGGTGTTGGGGAGGAAGGTCTCCTTACTGGCTGGATAGGATTTGTTTTGCTGTCCTCTTGGTTCTGCAGTTTTCTGCCTGTGTTTTTGTGGAGAAAACACGCAGTTCCTCTGCAGATATCGACGCCTTTTTTTACAGGCCAGCAACGGACTGTGGTATGAGATGGACGATACCTCTGTGGTTCTGCATGACATCAACGCAGTTCTCCGGCAGCAAGCCTATTTACTGTTTTATGCCAGGTAAGAACAAGTATTAAGCTGTGTTCAGAATACATTTCCTTCTCCTGGCTTTGCAGGTGTCCCTGCCCAAGGAAGGGCAGATGGAACTGGACGATCTTTAAGGCCCCTGCTAACCCACACATTTGATAGTTCTGCGATTCTATGAAACGGAGGCCGTAGGGGGCAGACCTGGTGGGAAGACCTCTGTCAAATTTCCCATTTGCAGTCTTGGTTACGTCTTCTCTCTGTTGGAGAAACCGCTCCAAGGAAATGACGAAACCCCAGCGGAGGCTGCAAGAACAGCCCTCAACAGAGATCACGCTTTTTGCTTTTTTCTTCTCCAGGTGCTCTGATTTGGAAAGTGGACAACGGGCTGTTTCCTCATCGGTACCATCCTACGGCCGTTCCTCCCTCAGTCAGTGGGCGGCCGGCAGCAAGCAGGTGGGTTCTGTGGCACCACAGGGTCTTCCTCTTAGGACTAAGGTCACTCCGGGGAGGTGGGTCAGGGCACCAGATGGACAGCGAGTTTCTTTTGGGGATCTTGGCATCGCTCTATTTCCCTCCCACGCTGCAGCTTTCTGCACAGTTGCAACACGGCTCCCCTCCCAAGCATCCCAACAAGATCCGTCCCCTTTTCTGCCTTTGGCCCTTCTGCCTTTGCAGCCTCCAGGAGAGCCTTTGCGAGGCCCTTAGCTGTCCTCTCACACAGCTTCTGGGGGTTCCGCGCTGTTCTAGTCCTTTCAGGAGGAAAGGGCAGCACCTTTTCACAGCTCTCTTTGCAGGACATGGCAGAGGACATGGAGGACTCTCCAGAGGACAGCAGCTCCTCCGCAACAGCCAGCACCAGCCGGCAAAGCTGGGCAGGTGCACGGGAGGCAGCTGCGGGCTGGCTGTGCCCCATCTGCCCACGTAAGCTCAACATAGGCACGGATTGCCTGGGCAGGGTGGGGGCCAGCGAGCGCTCCCTGCTCGACACCAGGAACACGTTTCCCTGCACGCTGGCAGCTATAGAGGCATCCAGAACCCAATCCTGGGACAGCTGCTGGGACATCTCCTCCTTTTCCAGTCTCCCCATCAACTGGCTTTTAGTGCTCTTCACAACCTCCTTCAGTTCTTGGCTCAACCAAGAAGTAAGAGTTGTGGTGGGTTTCAACCCTCTGCACATGGACATCTCCCGATGGGTCTTCTTCTCTTCCTGACCTCTTTTGCCCCTCCCAGCTGCTTCCCATAGCACCCCAGCTGTCATTTGGCTGCAGCAGCTGAGTGCTCTCCTGAAGTCCAGGATCTGTTCTCTGCTGCTCTTTCCTCCCTCCTTTCAGGATCTTGAACCAACACAGTTTTGTGGTCCCCACAGCCAAAGCTACCATTGACTACCATGTCCCAAAGCCATGTCTTCCCTGCTGCTGACGAGCAGATCCATCTGTGCATCCTGCTGGCTGGCCCTTCTAGCGCTTGTAGCAAGAAGCTATTTCGGACACCCTGCGGAAATCTCCTTGACTGCTTTTGTTCTGTCATCTTGCAAGCAAATTTCAGAGCAGTTTGGGAAGCTTGCTGGCAAAGCTGCTGTGTCTTACTGACTTTTCTGCTTTTCCCTCACTGTTTAGGCCGGAAGGCACAAGAACAACATTCCCGCTTGGCAGGTGATCTCCCCGACTTTTGGGTTTGGGTAAGCAGCAAGGACATGGCAATGATCTCCCCCCGTTTCTGGCACTTGTCGGTGGCATCAGCAGGGGACATGTGTGAGCAAAGGCCTCCACACTCAGCAGGGCTGGCGTGGCCTCCCTGTCCCTGCTGAGAGGATTCCTGCTGTCCCCGAGCAGGGACGATGCGAGGGCTGCTCTCCAGTGTCCCAGCAACAGCCCTGGTCCTCCGGGCCACCAGCAAGCCCTGGCTGGCGGCAGGGCCAGCACTCTGTGCCCATGAGCCCAGCCCTCCTCCCTCAGCCCGGGGCCTCTCTTCTCACCCTCCCCGTGCAGTCACTGCCACCCCTGCTACCAGCTCTGCTGCGGGCGCTGCCGCAGCACTGCCGGGCGTCTCTGCAGGGCTGCGGGCACTGCCCGGCTCAGCAGCAGCATCAGGGCACTCGGTGTGACATGGCTTCGCTGCCTCCCTTCCCACCATAGTCCTTTGAAGAACACCTCCAGCCTTCTGAGAGGACAGACATCATCCTTGTGTCCATCGAGGCCATGAGAGACTCCAGCACCTTTGACAAGAAGGCGGCAACGGACATGCTGGACAGGGTCATGGAAATCCCTGACTTCTGGCTGGTGGATGTAAGTGGCCTGTGGCTGCCTTGCAGCCCTGTCAGGCCTTGTTGCTCCCTCCATCCCTCCCTCCCAAACCCTGCTGTCTTGGGCACCTGAAGCCACCTGAAGGCAGCAGACAAGGATGGAAAGGGCAGCGGAGGAAATGGCCGCAATCCGGGGGCAGCACCATCCTCACCTGTGTCCCCTCCAGGTGCCAAAGATCATGAGGTGCATCCACCAAAACCTGGAGAGCATCACCACAGCATCAGCCCGGCAGAGCGTGGAGTCCCTGCTTCTCCTGATGGCCGACAGGAGCCCTGGGGAGGTGGTCACCATGCTGCTGAGGATCACTCCACAAGGAGACCGGTACTGGCCTCAAAAGCCATCAGGGCTTGTTCTCCGTGGGGAGAGGGGCCCACAGACGCTCTGGCTGCCAGAGCCAAGGAATCCTGCAGGACCCTCCAGAGGAGCAGGACCCTCCATCCCCCCACGCTTTCCAGCCCTGGCGGTCAGCCAGGCCTGCAGCAGCCACAGCTGAGCAAGCCAGCCCAGAGCCCCCCATTGCGCTCCTGACAGCCCCACGGGAGCACCAGCTCAGCCCTCTGCTGCTGCCCGGGGCATCCCAACCGTCCTGCAGCGCTGAGCGCGGCCACGCTGCTGTGGCCGGGGCTGCCCTGCTGACAGAGCGCTCTGGCTTGCAGCACTGCCCTGGACATGTGGAGGGTGGTGTTCTCTGCACCCAAGACTCTGCACAAGATCTTAATGGAGTTCCTCAGCAGACTCCTGATGACAGACTACCTGTTGCTCGAAGGCCTCATCAGCCTGTCAGAAAGACCTGACATGGTGAGCAGAGTGGCGTCAAGGGGAGCCGTGTTGGCAGCTGGGGCTGGGGCAGTGCGTGCGGCGGCTGAATGGCCTTGGGTGGGGGTCAGGCAGTGCGTGAGAGCTCCAAATGCTCTCTCTGCCGTGCTGGGGCCCGATGGCTGCCTGGGGAGCTTTCCAGGCACCGAGGCTCTCCAAGCCACCGGCCCCTTGTGGCCTGTGGGAAAAGCGGAAGGCTGAGCAGGGCACGGGGACTCTTTGCTTTTCTTCCCTCCCTGCCCTACTCCTTCTCTCCTGCATCCCCACCTGTGTGGCCATGGCCACCACCTGCCCGGAGGCTGCCACAGAGATTCCTGTGCCACCTGTGCCAGGAAGCCGGACAGGGGGCTGGTGCTCAGTGACCAGCATTTTTGCCAGGGTGGTCGTTGACCCTTTCACAACAAGGAAACTCTTCTTCATACAGGCAAGAAAAATGCAGGTCCTCCCGCTCTTCGTCATGGGGCTGATTTGGCATGGCAACACAGAAATCAAAAAGAAGGCGCTGGTGTTCTTAAACAACATGATGGGTCACCTGAAGAGACAAGAGGCCAGCCCCATCGCTGAGCAACTGGCGAAAAAGCTCCGGCCCCTCTTTGACGACGTAAGGCTGATGGAGGAGAAGGAGCCCTGCGGGTGGGCAGCCTGCAGTGACAGCTGCCCTTCAGCCCAGCCCCGTGGGCAGCACTGGGAGCAGGCGCTGCTCCCCTGGGCTCTCGTGGGGTGGCTTCTGGGCTTTGCAGCCCAGCACAGCTCCCTGCTGCACAATCTGCCCCTGGAGCATCTCCCCTCACATCAGCCCCGATGCTGCCCCTGCTCACTGTGGGCAGACAGCTGCTGGTTTTAAAGTCCAACTTTCCGCCTTCCTGCCAGGAGTCCAGCCAGCTGCGAGAGCTCTCCATCCGCCTCTTCAGAGAGCTGGTGCAGTCAGTGGTGGGGTGCGACAAGAAGAGGATGAAGAGCTACGTGTGCCATGCACTGCACCCCCTCTTCTTTCATCTGAGTGACCAGAGCGACAGCGTGGCCATGGTACAGATTTCCACTGCCACCACCCTGGTCCCACAGGGCTCAGCAGATGCCCGTGGCCACCGAGGCCTGAACAGGCTTGTCCCTACGGGCTCCTGAGCTGTCCCTGCAGGTGCTGGAGCTTGAGCTTTGAGCCTCAGTCCTGTCCGCCAGGGCTGTGCCCAAAAGAGCCCCAGATGTTGGAGCCCGGGCACGTCCCAGCTCCCAAAGGGCAGGATCATCCCAGGAACAAAGCCAAGAGCAGGGGGACACCAGGTCTCCTGCCCCAGGCCGTGGTGCCATCTCCCAGCTTCTGCTGTTCCGCAGGCCGCCGGGGAAGCCCTCCTTGCTGCAGCAGAGCTGCTCAAGTGGAAACAGCTCCAACACCTGGTGCGGACGCAGCAGAAATGGAGGATTGGAGAGTGCTTGGTGAGGACAACCCCCAAGGCCCAGGGCCCAGGCCGGACGAGGGCTGCCCCCCGTGGCTGGGCTGTGGGCTCTGCAGATGTGCCTCGCCTGCCCTGCTGCAGCCCCGAGCTGCATCCTTGTGCCCTGTCCTCAAGAACAGAGCCCCCAAGGGCTCTTCTCTCTGCCCTTCTCCCCTCCCCACTCCCAGCGGGAGGGAGGCCTCTCAGCACCCCTGGGACCCCTGGGCCTGTGTCTCCATCTCAGCCGCAGCCCCACAGGGCTCCTGCCTGGGAGATGGGAATTGCCTTGGAGGGGAAGGGCTACGGCTGCTGCTGGGAGGAGGGACTGGTCTGGCCAACTGGGGAGGGACAGTGACGTGCCCATCTCCTTGTGCTCTCTGCAGCTGGAGCAGGACAGGAGCAGGGCTGAAGAATACTTGAGTCAGAGCCTGCCGTACCTGAGGGATGCTCAGGCCAGCTTGCGAGAGGCGGCCGTGAGGTTCATCGGTGAGTCACAGCCCCCGGGGTCCCTCTCCTGGCAGTCTGGCCCAGCTCTCCGCTGCTGCTCTGGCACCAGGAGCAGCCCTGTGGCTGCCAGAGCCCCGGCTGCCCCGTGCAGGGCCTTGGCCTCCCCTCCCAGCCCTGCCCACGCAGCTGGCCTTGGTGGCCGCCTTGCTCAGTCCCAGCACCTCAGCTCCTGGTCTCCCCTGGGGTCAGCTCTGATGAGGGGAGGGATCAGGGCTCTGACGGAACTCTGTGCCCAGGGCTGGCTGCACAGCCCCTGAGGGACCGAAGGGAGGAGGAGAAGCTGTCTGAGGTCTGCAGCGGTGAGTAGGGGCCGTGCGGTGTTGGCCGGGGCTGGTGGGGCAGGGGACAGAGCCTGGGCAGGGTGCTGCCACGCCTGGCCCTGCTCCCGGGAAACATGAGGGGCATTTGGGGCATTCCTGCGCAGCCGCTCTCTCCTGAGCGGAGAGCGAGGCGCTTGGGGCTGCCACGGAGGGGATGCCTGGGGGTCTCTGCAGACACACGAGGTCGTGTGGGCTCCGCTTCTTTCTGCTGCAGCCCTTCAGCCCTTGGAGAAGGACAGCGAACCCTCCATCTGCTCCCTGGCAGCTCAGACCATCCTCATCCTGAGCCGCCCAAGGAAGCAGCCAAGATCACGGTGGACCCTGCAAGCCCTGTGCTGCTGGCGTTGCTAAGCCGGGCGGAGGTGCAGCTCTTCTCGGGGAAAGGGCTGCGTTTTATTACAATAAAGCTGCAGCAAGAAGCCCAAAGCCCTGGTGTCCTTCAGATGTGCAGCGCCCTGAGCGTGCTGAGCAGACAGCGTCATTCCTGGGCTCTCCCGCTGCCGCAGAACAGCTGCCCCTCAGCACAACGATGGAGATATTTATCAGCATAAATAAGATCCTCTCTCAGAGGAAAATCCAACGTCAGTCCAGTCTTCAAAAAGGGCAAGAAGGACGACCCAGGAAACTACAGGCCAGTCAGCCTCACCTCCACCCCTGGAAAGGTGATGGAGAATCTTATTCTGGACGTCATCTCCAAGCATGAGGACAAAAAGAAAGTTATCGGGAGTAGTGAGCATGGAATCACCAAGGGGAAATCATGTTTGACCAACCTGATGGTCTTCTACGATGGTATGACAGGCTGGGTAGATGAGGGAAGAGCAGCAGACGTTGTCTACCTTGGCTTCAGCAAGGCTTTTGACACCGTCTCTCACAACATCCTCATAGGCAAGCTCAGGAAGCGCGGGCCGGATGAATGCACGGTGAGATGGATCAGGAACTGGCTGGATGGCAGAGCTCAGAGGGTTGTGATCAGCAGTGCAGAGTCTGGTTGGAGGCCTGTAGTTAGGGGGTTGCCCAGGGGTCAGTACTGGGTCCAGCCCTGTTCAACCTGTTCATCAATGACCTGCATGAAGAAACCGAGTGCACCCTCAGCAAGTTTGCCGATGACACCAAACTGGGAGGAAGGGTTGACACACCAGAGGCTGTGCTGCCATTCAGCGAGGTTGTTCCTCCCCCTCTACTCTGCCATGGTGAGGCTGCATCTGGAGTTACTGGGTCACTTCTGGGTTTCCCAGTAGAAGAAGGACGAGGAACTGCTGCAGAGAGTCCAGCAGAGGGACACAAAGGTGATGAGGGATCTGGAGCATCTTTCTTACGAGGAAAGGCTGAGAGAGCTGGCGTGTAATAATACAGAAACTTTGTCCCACTAGTTTTTGTCTGGAATTAAAATATTTTATAATTTGATCTTATATCACATTTAATCTTTATAGAATATTTGCTATTTATATAATAAGTCTATAAATTTCTCCCATGAATTTTTGTCTGGAGTTAAGATATTTTAATATTTGATCCTTATATCATATTTGAGTAATATTTGATCTTTAGATCAAATTTGAGCTCTATATCATCTTTACTACCTGTATAACAGGTATATAAACTTTTCCCAGCAATTCTTTTCTGGAGGTAATATATTTTAATATTTGATCTTTAGATCATATTTGAGCTTTATATGCTATTAAATATTTCTATAATAAGTATATGATCTTTTTCCCACTAATTTCCCTCTGGAGTTCATATCTTTAATATTTGATCTTTAGATCATATTTACTAGTTCTATAATAAATATGTGAACTTTTTCCCACTGTTTTTTGTCTGGGCTTAGTCTGTTTTCTTCCCTTAGACTTATCAGTGCCTGGCAGTCGTGGTTTGTTATTCCACCTCCCCCACTTCTCTCACTGTCACTCTCTCCATCCCTTTGCCCCGTTCTTCACCTCTGCCAGCTCCCACAGCTCCTCTTCCCTGCCCGTCATCTGAGCTGCGTTCCCTTCAGCTGCCCCTTCAGTCCCCTCTTCCCCCAGCCCTGTTTTACTCTTCACATCACCCCCAGCACCACTTTTGTGCAGTTTGGGGTTAATTCCTGCCAGTGGGGATGAGGAAGCTGCTGTGTCCTCAGGGGCTGGAAGGGCTGTCCGGGTCAACCTGTCTCTCCAACATGACCCATCGAGGGGCAGCAGCTCATCCCCAGCCCTCCCAGGTTTTTTATGCTTTTTTAGGTTGTTTGTAAGTAGTTTCTTTCCAGCTTCTTTGTTTGTAGTTTCTTGGTAGCTTCTTAGTTTGTAGGTGCTTTGTTTCTACTTTCTTTTTCGTCAGCTTTTGTGTTTCTACCTTCTTTATTTCTACCCTGTTTGAATGCACATTTCAGTTGTTTGTTTTAGCTCAGTTGATATTAGTTGGTTTGGGTGGGTTTTTTTTTTTAAGCTGGTTGATTGAGGGGTGAATTTTCAGTTGGTTGTTTCGTGTGGAATTTGTTTATAGGTGATTTCTATGTTGTTTGTAGGGTGTGTGTTTGTAGGTCATCTAAGGTTGGTTGGTTTCTGTTGTTGAAGGTTGGAGATGTTTAGTTTAGGTTGGTTTTCTTAGGTTGCTCGGTTTAGGTTTGTTGGGTTAGCTTACTTTAGGTTGCTGGCTTCAGGCTGTTTGATGTCCTTTTGTGAAGGTTGATTTGTATTGTTTCGTGTAGGCTGTTTTTTCATTTTTTTTCTTAGGTTGTTTGGTCTATGCTGTTTAAGGAAGGTACTTTCGGTTTGGTATAGTTAGCTTGTTAGTTTGGTTTGGGTTTTTGGTTTAGATAGGTTCAGGTTGTTTCAGCTTGTTTTTCTGAAGCTTTTTTGCCTGTGGTTGTTATGGAGTCATTAGCACTTAAAAGAATGAATCCTGTTAGCAATGCCTAAATAGGTGGACACATTTCCGGGCAGTCTAGTCTTTTAAGAAAGAGAAGAACGATTTGAAGAACCCTCGATAAGGAGTTCTTGCAACTTATACCTTCTTATATCTTGCAGCTTATACCTTCTTGCATCTGCACAGTTAGTTGAGTCTTCTTTAACATATATCTTGAGACTGTTGTGTACAGTGTCCTTCAGCTGAACTTTGCTCATTATACACTCGTTATTATCCTAAACATGACACCCCCAGGAGGGAAGAGCCAGGCCCAGCCTGAGACCCCTCCTCAGGGAGCCCGCCTAGTGCTAAAATGGTTGTGTCACCGACATGCAAATGTGTCACCAACTGGCTCTTTAGCACTGGCCTGAGGCTGTGAATGTAGTGACGAGATTTTGCACGGGAACTGATGGTTCCTCTTCCAGCCCGAATCCTTGAACCGGCCAGAAGTCAAGAACGAAACGTGCTCTTAATCCACATCACTTGATATCTGTAAGGAACTGGAAAAGGTGAATGTGGCTGAGGAATGTAACTATTGCTCAGCTGATTGCAATTGCATATAAAGTGTAGCATAGCAGGAAGAAAAAAACAAAATTTAAAAAGGCAAAAAGAGCCCAGGCCTGTGCTGTACAGCTTCAACATAAACTTCAGGCCTGTGTCCAGCTGCGAGATAAACTCAGGTCATTGTAACCAAGGAGTCTGCCAGGGCCTGGCAGCTCCCGCTCGGTACCAGCGATTACGCCGCCCGCGTGGCCTTGCCTGTGTCTAAACTGCAGCGAGAAAAGAGAAAAAGAGAAAAAGCTGCCTGCCTGCTGCTGAAGCGGCGAAAGGGGGGGCTTTGCCCCCCTGCCACAGCGATAGTGCTGTCAGAGCTGTAACACTGGATGAAGGAGCTGAGGGAATTTAAAGGCATCCCCAGCAGATCCCTAATCCCAATGAAGCTGGGAAATTAAAGCACAATAATTTTTCATAGGCTTATTCTGTAGTAACTAGTTGTAAGAGACTTCTTGGTAAATTCGCCATGTTAGTTCTTGGGGTCATGGGAAAGAAAGAAAGGCCATTTTTAAACCAATGGAATTTCAAATTTGGAACAAAGTTTTAGCACATTCATTCTTGTATATGCCAGAAAGCCCTATACCTCTCTTAGGTCAAGATTTGTTAAGTAAATGGGAAGCTCAAATAACATTTGCTGAGAATTCTGTGTAGTTGCATGTCCCACAGGATTGTGACGTGACAGCAGAAATTGCATTTCCCGGGGTAGCACAGCCTTGGGAGCGGTGGGTGCAGCTGGCGGCTCCAGCGGCTGCAAGGCAGGTAGCCGCTAGTCCTGGGCTGGACTCCACAGTAAACCGGCATCCTGGAGTGAATTAAATCGTGACATGACTTTGCTTTGTTATCAAATTGTCTTTTATCTTGCACGTGAGTTTTTATCACTCTGCCCTTGCAGTTCTCTTCCCCATTCCCCAGGAGAGGGGAGTGAGTGAGCAGTTGGGTGGGGGCCCAGCGACCAGCTGGGGTCAACCCACCACGTTATGGACTTATTTCTACTGTCAGTAAAAACAGTAACATGCTCTAAACCACTTACTTCTTCTGGATGCTGAGAAGCTGAATTTCTTTAATTTGGTTCCTGTCATTCAGTCTTACTTGACAAGATACCTGTAAGTTCATGGTATGTCGTCTCTGGCATGAAGGTTTTAGACTAGTGCTTTTTCTTTAATTGGTAACTGTTACCATTTAATGGTAACACCTCTCAGAGAGTATTTCCACTAAATCATTTCCATTCTCTATATTTTATGCCTATTACCAATGTGTGTGTGTGAAAAGTGATTTTTTTGCCAAAAAATGCCAAGGGACAGATCCCACAGTGATGAAAAGAGAAAAAGGAGGACAAATTTTGATGCACAAAGTTTTTGATGATACAAGACCTTTATCTACATTTCCAGTCTCTGAAGTCCTAATTGTGCAGCAGAGAGCCTGGAAGCTCTGAGCTCCCTCCATTTGCCCCAAATTTCAGCACTGAAAGTGAAATCACCCCAGGCGGTGGCATTCTTTTGATTCAATTTACAGCCTACAGCACAACATGGGTCAGAAGACAGACCACGACACCACAAGAGGAATCAAAATCCTGTGGACTAAAAGGCGCGTGTTCCTCGGAATCTCAGGTGCCACGGCAGACCGGTTCTTGTGTTCAGGGAGCTGGTCAAATGACCCACCTCAATTTCTGAAATGGTGTCTCAGTTTGCTCAAGTAACCCCGGACTTGATCCCCATCCGCACCTGGTTGTTCTCCAAACTCCTGCCTACAGGAGCAAAGGCCCGTGGGACCTTGCTGGTGAAGACAGAGGCAAAGAAGCCATTAGGTACCTGAGCCCAGTCTGCTCCTGCTCATACTCAATTCTGCATTTGGCCCGCGTTAGGGGAGGAGTGGTTGATACAGCACAGGCTGTGCTGCCATTCAGCTGTCGTGGTTGAGACAGACAAACGACATAGACCAAGTTCTTCCAGGATGAAAGTAGTAGATGTCATTTATTGCCACAAGTGCATTTTTATACAGTTTTACCAGTTCATGTGTCTCTTCACTATTGGTTACAAGTTACAGCAGTAACATCTCATTGGCTAATTTTGCTCTCATCAGTGTTCCTCTTGTACTCCCTTCTCTCTCACGGGTTGTGTTGGCAGTTGCCCTTTCCTCCCCCCCACGCCCTGAGAACTGGTGTGGCAGTTGCACTGGTAGCTGCCCGTCCCCCTCTCAGAACTGGGGCCTTCAATGGGGCAGCCAACGGCTCTTTGTGGAGACCCAGAGTCGCTGGGCAGGGTCGTTAGCAGAGGAGGGGCCAAGCGCGCCCACAGCCCAGAGAAGCCGAGAAGCTTCTCGAAGGCCCACACTCGAGGGGACGGGGTGTAGAGAAGCCGAGAAGCTTCTGGAATGGCCACAGTCAGATCTGAGCAGACTATAAATGGGGTTCCCGCCGGCGACTCCCTTTGTGTGGTCTCCTCGGAGCTGCGGGTCTGCCGTGCTGCCGGAGTCCCTCCCCTTAGACGGAGAAGCCGTCTAAGGTGACCTCCCGGGATGGGGAGCGCCTCACCCCCGCATGTGGGCGAGTGAGAGGTTACTGAATATATGCTTTAGTAAGTCCTTGCCTGGTAGGCAAGTGTACCTTCCTCGTCTGGGGCAGACGAGTGTAAATTCCTGGCTGCAGTAAGCTGGTGTTTATCTATTATAGGCAAAACGGGGCAGAGAGGGCTCTGGTTTGTTTTTCTTGTGAGTGCGTATATGCACGCTGTGGACCCTCATTCTTATTTCGCTGCACCCCAAATAATTTCCTAACCTAATGTCCGAACCTTTATCCTATGTTATCGGAGTGCTAGTCTGCCTAAACTTATATTTGAGATGCCTCCATGACATTTAAATGGCGCAGCGAGCAGGGTATCAAAAATGGAATTATTTTGGGGGTACAGCTGTAATAATCCTCCCGCGGCTGCCTGCATTCGGGCTGAAGCGAGGTGGTTCGGTCCCGAAATTATCGTAGCCACGTGTGCTGTGTTCTGTGTTGCCACGTGTTTGCTACTGTTTGTCCTGCGCGAATGGCTTAAGCAAACACAGGACCAGTCAGGGAGATGTCATTACGAAAAGGAGCTGGAAATACATAAATTGAAAGCGCGAGTACGTTTGTTAGAGGAGCGGGAAACAAATAAATTGAACGAGCTAGTACGTTTGTTAGAACAAAGGAGATGGTGTTCGTTAACCCGGGCAAGTCCCCCCGCTAGGGCTCCCCGAATTCGGAAAGTAATTGCGAGCCGGGAACACCAGTGTGTAACCGAGGACTGGGACGGAGATATCTGGGGAGATTCTGAAAATAGTGCTGATGAGGAGATGGAGACAAAGTATGTGCGTCCTCTCGTTAGAACTGAGACCCGTACGGGACCACGGGGTGGAAATCCCGCCCCGAGACGGTTTTATCCGGACGGCTCCGCGGCGCCTCGGGAACCTGAACTCGGCGACTTGCAATCTAAATTCTCACACGAGCCGGGCGAGATACAAACTGAACATGTTGATCATGTTCCACTTCTGGGGGCTGAGCAGAATGAGGAAGTTGCGGGCTTTTGGGAACTTGCTATGTTCTTCAGTGAGAGTCCGGGCGGCTTCTTCCCCGACCCCGGGAACGAGATGGGAACAAAAGAGTTTGGAGAGCGGGCTGCGAGTCTCCCCCCAGGCAACCCCGCCGCACTGAGGAAGGTGGAAAGACCGACACCATTAGTGTAGGAGGCTTGCCGGAGCTAGTCGAGGGCGCTCAGGGGTCTGATACAGGCTTACAGGGACTTCCCCCCACCGTGGCTGCGCCGGTAAATCCGACCCAGCTCCAGCCGCTTGAGCTGCCGAACGCCTTAAAGATACATGTGCAGTCCCCCAGGGAGAGAATCCGGGAGGACATCGACCTTAGTAAGCAGCACCCCCGAAATCCTCCTGCACGTGTATTAATCGGGGCTGCAATCTTACGCAACTTCGGTACCATGTGGCTATGGGACCCGGGAGGTCACACAGAGAAAACGAGCCGCGAGCGTCCCCCAGTCCGCGATCGCGGAGCGGAGCCGCCTGTGGCGCCCGGCCTCGGGAGCGACCCCCGCACCGAGGCAGAGGAGAAAACAGCAGAAGCCGCGGCTTGGGACCCGGACCGCCCAGCCCGCTTAGCAGCTGGTAGGGGTGCTTAGAATTTGAGAGCCGCGGGGCAGAGGGAGCTGCCGTTAGGACCTTGCAATATACCTCTGCACTGTTGCAGCCTAAGGGAGCTGCTGATATGAAGGTTTTACACCTTGCTCCTGCTTTGCTACTATCTAAATAACTTGCACTCCTAATATCGCCTGCTGAATGCAACAAAATGAGGCATTAGGGAGGTCATTAATGATCTTGAAAACAAAGATAATCAGCCACACCCATTCTTCCTGTGTCTGATGAGCAGTGGTGATTAACAAAGATATGCTTTTCATGATTCCCCTCCGAGGGAGGAAGACAAAGCACAATTTGCTTTTCTCCAAATCAGGGCATCTTGCCTTGAGAGGCTGCTGACAGACAAAGGGTCACCGCCCCCCCCCTCTTCGAGGGGATGGCACAGAAAGCAACAGTGAAATGGGAAAACCCACTGCATTAGTGTCCAGTGGATAGTCCTGGACTTCTAACAACTACAAAGCCCGGTGCCAAAGGGACCGAGGTCTGTCTTTGTGTTCTCTTGCAGGACAAAAGGAAGATGAACAATCCTGACTGCTCCAACATATGGACGGGGTGGAAGAAGCTCCAGCTGAAACTGGGTGGTAGTTAAAGTCAGTCTTTGGAATGAGAGTCACGCCAGGGTGACATCATTGAGGAACATTAGTGCCTGCGTGTGTAAGCAGTTGGTCTTAACAGACCCCTGTTACCTGAAATGTGCTTTTAGAGTTTCTGTAATGCTGGCTTGTCATCTGTACACTGTACGAACTCTATGCATGATGTCGCATAGGCTCCCTAAACAGAATGACTGTCCAAAGCCAGGCCATATTACACTTGATCCTACTGAAGGAAAAGGTGTATACTGGAAGCTGTGTCTACATCCTGAGCGTCTGGGTGCCATCACAAGAACCGCTACAAGGACAAATAACAGAGGACACAGGGGCACTTGCTGCCACACTGGGGACCAACTGGTTGTGTTTCTGGACTCAGGGCAATTGTTGCTATACTGGGGACCAACTGATAAGAACTTTCACTGTATTTGTTTTCTTTATCAGGACGGCTAACCAGCCTCCTCCAATATTTGTTAATAACTGTAATTGTTGTAATTTGCACTGTTCTATTGTTTATTAGCAGGCCGATTTGTGATGATAATGATAACAAGGAGGTGACACATAAGGTATGCTGATCCACAGTGGGCATTAAAACTCACCAACAGAATGCCCCCTTTGACTTTGGAGGCAAGAGGTGACTGCACCACCACTCCAAAGTGGTCTGTCAGATCATGACTGTGGTCACGGGGCGGATTGTGTTGGCAGTTGCACTTTCCTCCCCGCCACGCCCTGAGAACTGGTGTGGCAGTGGGGACGGGGTGTAGAGAAGCCGAGAAGCTTCTGGAATGGCCACAGTCAGATCTGAGCAGACTATAAATGGGGTTCCCGCCGGCGACTCCCTTTGTGTGGTCTCCTCGGAGCTGCGGGTCTGCCGTGCTGCCGGAGTCCCTCCCCTTAGACGGAGAAGCCGTCTAAGGTGACCTCCCGGGATGGGGAGCGCCTCACCCCCACATGTGGGCGAGTGAGAAGTTACTGAATATATGCTTTAGTAAGTCCTTGCCTGGTAGGCAAGTGTACCTTCCTCGTCTGGGGCAGACGAGTGTAAATTCCTGGCTGCAGTAAGCTGGTGTTTATCTATTATAGGCAAAACGGGGCAGAGAGGGCTCTGGTTTGTTTTTCTTGTGAGTGCGTATATGCACGCTGTGGATCCTCATTCTTATTTCGCTGCACCCCAAATAATTTCCTAACCTAATATCCGGACCTTTATCTTATGTTATCTGAGTGCTAGTCTGCCTAAACTTATATTTGGGATGCCTCCATGACACGGGTACATCCCTTCTCTCTCACGGGTACACCTTAATGTCTCTGGATACTCCTTTACTCCCATCTTTCTCATGGGTAGGCCTTAATATCTTCAAGGCTGATCTCTGTTCCCATGCTCTCCGTCAGGGAATCCACGGACCCACCATAGTCCTCCACATTCAGCGAGACCTGGACAGGCTGGACTGGGCAGAGAAGAAACTGATGAAGTTCAAAAAGGGCGAGTGCAGGGTCCTGCACCTGGGGAGGAATTACCCCAGGCACCAGTACGGGTGTGGGATGGACCTGCTGGAAAGCAGCTCTGCAGAGGAGAACTTGGAGTTGTGGTGGATAACAGGTTGACAATGAGCGAGCAATGGGGCGTTGTCATCTGTGTATTCTGAAAACAACATAAATACGGAAAAGAAAACTAAATTAGTCAATTCATGAGTGTATATTAATATGAGAATCCCTTTACAGATACAAAAGCAACATTTTATATGTAACATCACACTTCTATCGTCTCCACACATGAACGGGACATTTTGAGAATGCACAAGCAGCAAAATATTTCTCACAAAAGAGCAAAAATATCCCAGCTACTTGGGAAACTTAGACTGAGCCTAAAACACCAAGATCCCTCCATGAGGATGCTATTTCTATTTATATTTTACACCAAATTCGTCTTTAGACAAGGAGGAAAGCCATCAGACCTTTTAGATTTGGCCCAAACAAAAAACCCAACTGCCTGAGACACTTGGACTAAGACAAAAATGCAAAGATCCCTCCACGAGGATGGTTTTTATACTGTACTTTCATGATCTGGATATGTCTAAATCTTTTAAAGCTCCATCAGCAGCTGTTCCCTGGGACCTGCTGGCAGTTTTAACAATTAAAAAAAAAAAAAAAGAAAAGAAAACAATGCTGCAGATCTAGTTAGGCTCAGTGATGGTGGTTTGGTGCAGGGATCATGCATAACATGGGAATATTTCACTATTTCTGCTCTGTTTTTCAGTATATTACTCCAAAACACCCACCTGATGACATCATTTCACAGCAAAACCAGCAATTTGCAGAATTCAGCTTCTTCAGGGAACGGAGAAATTGCAGGGCCTCTTGGAACAGCACGTCATCAGGTATGGCCAGTTCGGCTGCCAGGTCTCCAGAGGCTTGGTCGGCAGCAGAGGGGCTGGATGGGACGTCGCTGCCCAGGGGTGTCCCCAGGGGGGCCGTGCCAGAGGTGTTGAGGTGCGAGGACAGCTGGCCCTTTTGCTGGTGGCCAGGCATGGCTGTTGGCAACACCACGGGGGCTGTGGCCAGCGCATTCCCCTCTAAATTGGTGCCACCAGTGTTCCCAGGTGTGGGGCTGTGGATGGCTTTTTAGAAGAGAGAGGGCATAATGTATATGCAGTGAACAATCCAGGGCTTGACATAACCACAGTTTAGGCCTGGACCTGCTGCTTGTTGTCCTCTACTGGCAGAAAAGCAGAAGTTAAACGGAGGCACAAGAAGGGGGCATGGAATGTCACGGCACATCGACAGCAGCTGTTCACCAATAGTAACTGGGGGTGGGGTGCATGATCAGTGCATTGTAACCAATCATTATTGTATGTTTAGCACATGCTTAAGATAAAGTTTCATATATATACACTCTGTTGTTGCGCACATTAGAGATAAAATGGAGAACGATTTAACCCATATTGGGACGCTGTCGTTACTCTGGCCGACTCTTTCCGTCCAACGAGGCTTGTCCAAAGGATTCCACTCCGACATGGGGCTGCTTCTGGGACCATCCTTGGCAACCCGCACCATGTCCAGAGAGACACCAAAGAGCTGATGGGCCTCCTGGAGCAGCACCTCGTCAGACGCTTCAACATCATCGGTGGGATTCTCAGGGGCTTGTTTGTGGGGAGCAGCAGAGGGGCCCGGGGGGGTGTTCCTGCTCCGAGGTGCCCCCGCGGCGGTGGCCACGCCGAAGCTGCAGGGCTGTGCCCATTGCCCCTGGACGTGCCGGTAGCTGGGGATGGGGATCGGCAGCACTGGAGGGGCTGGGGCCACCACTGTGCCCTGATGGCTGTAGAGGCTCCTCCACTGGATGTGGAACTCGCAGGGGTCAAAGCAGCAGCCACACGGAGCCCTCTGCAGCCCCGTGTTGGGGACTGGGAGCCGTGCTGGGCCGGGGGGACCCTCCATGGGCACCCCCCGAGCCACCCCCATTGCCAACGACTCCCAGCTCTGCACAGGCACGTGGGGAGCTGGTGGCTGGGGCAACCCTGCGGGGTGAGCTGCTGTGTGGGGAATGGGGCTGCAAAGCGGGAGGAGACTCGCTTCTGGGAGGGGAGCCGTGACAGATGGCCCCAGGTACAGGGGAGATTCTCTGGGAACTGGATTTACTAGGCATGCAGCAGCCAGGCCAGGGCAGGGCCGCTCGGCCAGGCTGGCTGAACCCCCGTGCCGTATCTGCCGGGGGACAGGGCTGGTGGGTGCTGGGAGTGCCCGGGTAGGGGATGGCAAAGGTGCCGAAGGTGCCGGGGTGTCCGAGCAGACAGGGGTGTCGTCCCTGCTGGTGGGACTTGGGGGGCCAGGGCTGCCCCCCCTGCCGGGGATGCCCAGGCTGCGGGGAAGGGCTGCTCCTGCCCGGATGGTGGGCACAGGGGGGCTGAGCCTGCAAGAGAGACAGGAGCCATGGCCGGCGGTCACCTCTGCTCTTGCCCGCAGGAGCGTACCAGGCTGCAGGGCTTGGGCTCGGTCCCTACCTGGGGGGTAGAAGGTTTGGGGGAGCACAAAAGGCAGCTGGGGCTGCAAGTGCCTTTGGCTGGAAGCCTTGGGCCCTTCCCAGAACTGGGACATCCTTGGCGTGAGTGGGAAAGGCACCACATTTTCACTGGCCTAGATGCTCCGTTCATCCTTGGCATTGACTACCTAAGGAGAGGGTATTTTAAGGACCCAAAAGGGTATCGATGGGCCTTTGGTATAGCAGCTGCAGAGACTGAGGCCATGGAACAGCTGTCTGCTTTGCCTGGTCTCTCAGATGACCCTTCTGACTGCTAAGATCGAAGAGCAACAGGTGCTGAGTGCTACCTCGATGGTGCACAGACAAGAATATCGCACTAACTGAGATTCCCTGATCCCTATTCATAAACTGATCCAACAACTAGAGAATCAAGGACTTGCTCACCTTTCAACAGTCCTATATGGCCAGTGCCAAAGCCTAATGGAGGATGGAGACTAACTGGAGACTGTCATGGCCTGAATGAAGTTACGCCACCATTAAGTGCTGCTCTGCCGGACATGTTAGAACTGCAATATGAACTGGAGCCAAAGGCAGACAAGTGGTATGCCACAATTGACATTGCTAATGCATTTTCCTCTATTCCTTTGGCAGCAGAGCGCAGGTCACAGTTTGCCTTTACCTGGAGGGGTATCCAGTACACCTGGAATCAACTGCCCCAGGAGAGGAAACACAGCCCCGCTATCTGCCATGGACTGATCCAGACTGCAAGAGAACAAGGTAAAGCTCCAGAACACCTGCAAGACATTGATGACAGTGTTGTATGGGGTGATACAGCAGCAGAAGTCTTCAAGAAAGGTGAGAGAACAATTCAAATTCTTTTGAAAGCTGGTTTTGCCATAAAAACAGGTAAGGTCAAGGGAACTGACCGAGAGATCCAGCTTTTAGGAATTAAATGGCAAGATGGGCATCGCCAGATCCCAATAGAGGTGATTAACAAAATAACAGCTAGGTCCCCACCAACTAGCAAAAAAGAAACACAAGCCTTCTTAGGTGGTGTGGGTTTCTGGAAAATTCATATTCCAGATTATAGCCAGATTGTGCGCCCCCTCTATCAAGTGACTCGAAAGAAATATGATTTTCAATGGGGCCCTGAGCAACGACAAGCCTTTGAACAAATTATACAAGACATTTTACACGCAGTAGCTCTTGGACCAGTCCGGACAGGACAAGGCATTAAGAATGTCCTCTACACTGCAGCTGGGGACAATGGTCCTGCCTGGAGCCTCTGGCAAAAGGCACCAGGTCGACCCCCAGGGTTTTGGAGTAGAGGATATAAAGGCACAGAGGCCAGCTATACTCCAACTGAAAAAGACATACTGGCAGCATACGAAGGAGTTCGAGCTGATTCAGAAGTGGTGGGAACTGAAGCCCAGCTCCTCCTGGTGTCCCGATTACCAGGACTGGGCTGGATGTTCAAGGGTAAGGTTTCTTCAACTCATCATGCAACAGATGCTACATGGAATAAGTGGATTGCATTAATGACACAGCGGGCTGGAATAGGGAAGCCATGTGCCTTAAAGTCGAGCCGCTGAAAAACATCAAAACAACCAGCAAGCGGATCAGGCTGCTGAGACTAAAGTAGCTGAGGTGGACTTGGACTGGCAACATAAAGGTGAACTTTGCCTAGCTCGGTGGGTCCATGATGCTTCGGGCCATCAAGGAAGGGATGCAACATATAAATGGGCTGGTGGCCGAGGGGTGGACATAACCATGGACGTTATTTCACAGGTGATCCATGTCTGTGAAACACGTGCTGCAATCAAGCAGGCCAAAAGGTTTTTAAAGCCTGTGTGGTATGGGGGGCGGTGGTTGACATACGAATACGGGGAGGCCTGGCAGATTGACTATATTATACTCCCTCAAACCCACCAAGGCAAGCGCTACGTGCTTACAATGGTGGAAGCGACCACGGGGTGGCTGGAAACGTATCCTGTGTCTCATGCCACTGCCTGGAACACTATTCCGGGCCTTGAAAGGCAAGTCCTGTGGCAACACGGCGCACCAGAAAGAATTGAGTCAGACAATGGGACTCATTTTAAAAATAGTCTCATAAACAAGTGGGCCAAAGAACATGGCATTGAATGGATATATCATATCCCCTATCATGCACCAGCCTCAGGGAAGGTTGAGCGATACAATGGCTTGTTAAAAACTATCCTGAAGGCAATGGGCGGTGGAAGCTTTAAAAACTGAGATAAGCACCTGGCACAAGGCACCTGGTTAGTTAACACCAGGGGACCAATCAATGGAGCTGGCCCTGCTCAGTCAGGCCTTTTACATACAGTAGAAGGAGATAAAGTCCCTGTGGTGCATGGAAGGAACATGTTAGGAAAAGCTGGCTGGGTTATTCCTGCTTTTGGCAAAGGCAAACCCACTTGTGGGATTGCTCTTGCTCAAGGGCCTGGATGTACTTGGTGGGTGATGCTGAAGGATGGTGAAGCTGATGTGTACCTCAAGGACATTTGATTCTAGCTGAGAATACTCAATTTCAAACTGTATGAGGGGAATTGCTGCATGATACTAACGGTGTTCCATGAGTGTCTTTCAGGTTGAAGCAGCGGTGGTGATGAACCCTGAGCTGGTCTCATCGAGTGGTGCCCAGTAACTTCCCTGAGACTGACATCTCTGACCTGCAGTTCCTGGGCACGAACTGCACCAGATTACACATCATCTGTCCTGCCTAGAGAGAGGCTGCTGGGATAGACAGAGACCAGCAGTCATGAGCTAGTGATAGACATATTTCTGTGTGTGCGTATACATTTGAAGAGAGGCAGAAAGCAGCAGTGATTTGGGCATGACTTAAATGGTATGGAATAAGGGGTGGAATGTCCTGCTTTTGTTAATAACAAGACCAGCTCTCTTTGAGTGAATTTTCCTTTCAGCTAAGTTCTTCTAAGTAACTGCACTTTTCTGAATTTAGCTGCAGGTTTTTTCAGACACTGCGCTCTGAAGCTGATAAGGGTGACCAATAGCATGCAGAAGAGGTCCATGTTTAGATTTATTGCTATAGCAACCAAAGATGCTGATAATGTCGCATAAGTGAGAGGGGCGTATTTGCGAGTAGGGGCAGACAGAACAGGTGACTAAAACTGACCAAGTATTCTATCCCACTGTCACGGTTTGATCATGGGGAGACAATCAAAAACCGCGGCAGATGTATTTTCCTTAACCCTCTTCCCCCCTCCTGTTTTCCACCCCCCCTCTCCTCCCCCTTTTTCACTAAGGACAGGTGATTTTGAGAGGAAAGGAAAAGAAGAACAGAGAGAACAAAGCTGGAAAATTTGAAAACGTTTAACTAATGCTACTAAATAAACATAGAGAAAAAGAAAGCCGAACAAATATTACAGAACCAGACTTGCAATTCCCAGCAGCGAGTCCGGCAGGATCCTTCAGCCAACCGCAACTAGATTCAGCCTGTCGTGAGGCCTCACCTTGCAGGGACAGCAGAAAAACGCAGAGACGAAGCAAACCAGCAGGAGACCCTATTCTCTATTGTTTAGGAGCATTAGTAAAGCATTTAAAACTTTTCCAACTTGCAAGTCTCTCTCCCTCTTCCTCCTACTACCTTTCCTTACTGGGGAGGGCAGGGGGGTTAACACAGAGCATCTGCCACGGTTTATTGTCACCCTGCAGTAAATGGTGACAGGTTTATTGGTGGCCCGTACGGGGATAAGAGAAACCGCGACAAGATGTGACCCGACCTGCAAAGGGTCCAGGTGGTCAGGAACCATAAGCTTAAGCTGTGCTATAGAATTCTGGGCTACGCTACTTGGAAAATTGTGCTGTGCTGATGCTGTTTGTAGAAATCCTATGCTACTCTGATCATGAAATTCTAGGCTGTGCTGATCATAAAGTTCTGTTTAAGAAATAAAGCTTTAATTGTAACTACAACTTAGCGCCATCATCATTCCGCCCAGGATCGCCAGAAGAACCCGTCTGTTCCTGTAGTATCGTGTGGCAGCCCTGACCAAAAGGGGACAGAGGGAGACGCAGCGTGACTGTCCAGAATTGGCATTTGGCTCAGGGGAGTGTGCAGGGCAACAGGGACCCAGATGAGCTGATCCCAAGTGCCCATGGCCACCTATTTCTCCTTCTCACCTTCTAGGTGATGCTGGTCAAGGCCCAGGCACCTGCAGTCTTAGGCTTTCGATATGAGGCTTTTGGCCCTAAAAAGAGGGCTTTGGGGCCTACAGGGGAGGGCTTGGACTCTAAAAATGCAGATTTGGGGCCTAAAATAAGGAAGGCATTGGGGTCCTACAAATGAAGGTATGAGACATAAAAGAGGGATTGGGTGCCTATGAAGGTGGGTTTGGACCCTCAAAATGAGGGTTTGGACCCTTCAAATAAGGATTTGGGCCTTAAAAATTAGCTTTGGGGCTGTAAAAATGAGGGATGTGGACACTAAGAATGTGGCTTTGGAACCATGAAGGAGGCTTTGGTCCCTAAAAACAGTGAGGCTTTGGAAAGTACATTTAGTTTTTAGGCCCTGAAAATGAGGCTTTGGGCCAAAAAATGGTGAGGCTTTTGACACTAAAATGAGGCTTTGGACCCTTAAAATGACCATATGGAAACTGAACATTTAGGTTTGAAAACTGTCAGTTAGGCTTGAAATCTTAAAAAAAGGTTGGGCCCTGAAGTGAAGCTTTGGACTCTGCATAGGAGACACTAGGCCCTCCAAATGAGGCCTTGGACAAAAAAAAGAGATTTCAGGCTCTCTTGATGTATCTTCGGACCCTACAAGTGAAGCTTTAGGGCTTTAAAATGAGGCTTTTGACCCTATAAATGGAGCTTTGGACCCTAAAATAGAGGCAGAAGAAGGGTTTGGACCCTAAACAGCGTTTGGACAGTGGGGCTCTCAGCAGCAAAAGAGAGCTTTGGACTCTGAGGAAAGGGTTTGCGCCTCAAAAACTGAGTATTTGGATCCTGAAATTAACAGGGTTTGGACCCTAAAATTGGGGCACTGGACCCTAAGAATGAGGCTTTGGAGCCTCAAAGTGAGGGTCTGGGCCCTTAAAGTAGGGTTTGGACCTTAGAATGAGTATTTGGACTCTCAAAATGAAGGCTGCGACCCCAACAATAGAGGGGCTGGACCCTAAAAATGAAACTTTGGGACCTGAAATGAAACATGTTATAGAAAATCTGGGCTGTAGACTCTAAATATGAGGATTTGGGCCCTAAAGATTAGGATTTGGGCCCTACAAATGAGACCTAGGACGCTAAAACAGAGGATGTGGGCCCCATAAAGGACTCTTTAGATCCTAAAAATCATGAAGAGTGTCCAGAAGAGGCCACAAAGTTGGTGAAGGGCTTGGAGGGGAAGCCGTATGAGGAGCGGCTAAAGTCACTGGTTTTGTTCAGCCTTGAGGAGACTGAGGGGAGGAGACCTCATCGCGGTCTGCAGTTTCCACACAAGGGGAAAAGGAGGGGCAGGCGCTGAGCTCTTCTCTCTGGTGAACAATGACAGAATCCCAGGGAATGGCAGGAAGATGTGCCAGGGGAGGGTCAGGTTGGACATGAGCAAAAGGTTCTTCAGCCAGAGGGTGCTGGGCACTGCAACAGGCTCCCCAGGGAGGTGTCGAGGTGTCGTGGCCCGAAGCCTGACAGTATTCCAGGAGCGATTGGACAACACCCTCAGAGAGATGGTGTGAATTTTGGAGTTGTCCTGTGCAGGGACAGGAGCTGGACTCGATGATCCTTGTGGGTTCCTTCCAGCTCATGACATTCGGTGATTCTTTAGTGCTAGTTCCAGTCCCAGGGCTAGAGTGAGCCAGGCTGCTCCTGGTGCCGGCCCAGGCCCTTTGCATTCCCCGAGTCTTGGTGCCAAATCTGTCCCAGTGCCAGGGTGTGGCCAGGGTTTCCCAGCAGGGACTTCCACTGCAAACCAGTTCTCCCAGTATGGCCTGGCTCCCCTTCGCCCCCTGGGGCAGGATGAGTCTGGTGTGGAGTCCATGGCTTTATTCACCCTGTCCCAGTGCACAGGGACAAGGGACCTGTGGGACCAGGCCAGTTGTGTCCCCTGCCGTGAGGGTCACCCCCTGCCCACCCTGAGTCAACTGGAGGGTTTCCCCCCAAAATATGGAGCAGATGCTCTCTGTTAACCCCCCTGCCCTCCCCTGTAAGGAAAGGTAGGACGAGGAAAAGGGAGAGAGACTTGCAAGTTGGAAAAGTTTTAATTGCTGCACTAATGCTACTAGCAAATAGAGAAAATAATACAAAAAGAGGCTTGAACCAGGGTGGGGGCGTCCTTCCCAGGGGCCTCCATCTTGGCACAGCAACTGCTCTGGAACACACAGACACTTTTCATCTCCGCTCAACACTGGAGGAGTCTTAGCCCATCAGTACAACCAGGAGGAATCCAGACCTTCCCTTTGCAACTTCGGCGTGGTTTGAAACTGTTTCAACAGTGAGAGACGTCAACCAAGGAAACATTCTCGTGACTTGCCCATGCACCAGTACTGCAGTTACCAGACCCAGTTGTGGGCTCCCCAGTTGAAGAAATACTAGGAATTCCTGGAGAGAGTTCAGCGAGGGCTACGAAGATGATGAGGGGTCTGAAGCGTCTTTCTTATGAAAAAAGCCTGAGAGAGCTGGGGCTGTTCAACCTGGAGTAGAGAAGCTGGGAGGGGACCTCACTTATGCTGATAAATATCTCCAGGGTAGGTGTCAAGAGGATGGACCAGACTCTGTTCAGCGGTGCCCAAGGAGAGTCAATGGGCACAGCCTGAAACACGAAGGTTCTGATAAGAGGAACAGGAGTCTTTAGAGACCCCTAGGCCTAATGTAACAAGGTTAGGCCTAATGTAATAAGACTAGGCCTCATGTACCAGGAACTTAATAGAGAAGCAATAGCTCTGTAGAGACTGGACATGAGGCCAAGGGGGATGTCCTCGGTTTGCAAGCTGGGAAAGTGGAATGTTCCACTAAATGAAGAAAGAGCTACAAGACTTTTGCTGAGTAGCAGCACAAAACGACAACATGCGTGCTCAAGAAATTAGGTCAAGAAGCTGCAACTGGGGTGGGAACCAGGCTGCAAAAACCAGTGGGGATCACTAGAGAACCCCAGCGAAGACCCTCGAATACCAAAGATGGACTTCTGACAAAGAGCGTGATCACGTAAATAATTTAGGTTTATTGCATGGCCTAAACAGTAGAAACAAATGAATATGCCATTGGTACGTGTAATAAATATGAAGAAGCGCGAGTTGCGCATGCGCTCCATTAGAGAACCACTCCCCCAATCGTCTGGCGCGCTGTAATAAAAGTGCCTGATTTTTAACACTTTCAAAATAGTGTTAAGGAGTCTTTTTGCCACCTTTTCGGTATCAGTTCCATCTGAATATATGAGGGAAACTTCTTTCAGGAGATGGACTTGATGATCCTTGTGGATCCCTTCCAACTGAGGACATTCTAGGATTCTAGGATTCCATGATTCTTCCCTTTGAGGGTGACAGGGCACTGGAAGGGGCTGCCCAGAGAGGTGGTGGAGTCTCCTTCTCTGGAGACATTCAAACCTGCCTGGATGCCATCCTGTGCAATGTGCTCTGGTGACCCTGAGTTAGCAGCTGGGTTGGAGGAGATGATCTCCAGAGGTCACTTCAACCCAACCCCCCCAGTCTGTGGTTCTGTGACTTACTCCTTTTTCCTGGTGCTCTGCTTTCATTACTTCTGTCTGGCACTTTTCCCCCTTAATGCCATAGGAGTTTAATCCCTCGCCAGCCAGATTTCTCCTTTTGTGCTGTGCCAGCTCCAACAGTCTCTCACTTTGTTGCATGGTTACTTTAACCCCAAGCCACTGAGAGCTTCTGGAAGCAGTGAGACAGCAGACACCATCAAAAGGTCCATCCTCTCTGCTGCCCGGCCTAGAGATCCCTAGACATCTCTAAAGGCCCAGAAAAGGAGCAGCTGTGCTGCTGTTCTGATGAGCCAGCCAGGTGAACACAGGGCTCTGGGACACACCGGAGGACAACAGGGAGCTCCCAAGGGGACATGAGGCCAAAGGGGGTCCTGGAGGCAGCCGAGAGCACCCAGGTGCCCAGGCCTGAGCTGGCCCTGAGCCTCCCAACGCGACACCCTGACCCTCCCTACCCAGGCACAGGGTGACAGTGGGGCCCTTTGTGACCTCGCTGTGTGACACCCACTGCATGTGCTCAGCGCAGCTGCGGGCCCCAGCCCGCACTGTCCGGCAGGACGGCGACTGGACAGGGCGGGAGCACGGAGCTGGCGAGAGCTCTGAGCGTAGCCACGTCTTTCACAGAATCCTAGAATCATTTTGGTTGGAAGAGACCCTTAAGATCACCCAGTCCAACCATACCCTAAATCTAGCTGCCCCCAGCAGACTCCCCGCTGCCCCAGGCAGACTTGGGGTGAGGAGTCCTTGATCACAGCCCACGTCCTTCCCCAGCAAAGAGACCCTGAGCGCAGCCCACGTCCTTCCCCAGCAAAGAGACCCTGAGCACAGCCCACGTCCTTCCCCGCTGCCCCAGGCAGACCCGCAGCGCCGGATCTTTTCCCAAAGCTTCCACTTCCCCACTCCTACTCCTTCCCTCCATCCTGCATAATGGCCAAGAGACCCCCCAGCTGCCCCAGAGTGGCCTGGGAGGAGGTTGGGGCTCCCCAGGGGGCCAGCCCTCCACCAGAGCCCTCCGACGTGTCCATGGTGCAGCCACTGCCGATCGGTGAGTGAGGGGCCATGATTGTCTGGGCAGGGCGGGGGCCAGCGAGCGCTCCCTGCTCCACACCAGGATCACGTTTCCCTGCACGCTGGCAGTGGGGGTCCCATGGGTGGTGGGCATGATGCTGCATGAATGCCAGGGCTGCTCAGAGCTGGATGTGGTCCCAGCACAGCCTCTCCCAAGGAGGGACAGGGCAGAGGGGACCCAGCTCCTGCTCCAGGGCACGGGCAGCGAGAGGCAGCTGGGCAGGCAGGAGGCAGCCGTGCTGTGGGACGGGGACCTTTCCTGCCTTGCTGCCGGTGAGATCCTCACCCGCTGCAATGGGGGCTTTCCCCGTCCTGCCCGGCTCCAGCATCGCAGCCCATCTGCCGGGCACCCTCCAGCTCTGACACACACGGGAAGACTGTGCCAGGGGATGATCCAATTCAAAGCTCTAGACGGAAAGGAAGGTTGCCCAAGGCACAGAAGTCAGTGTGTGGGTTTGGGGCACTTTTGGTAAAGTAAGCAGGGGAACACGCTATTTTCCAAAACTGGTTCCTGACCAGGAAATTCCGATGGCACTGTTAGGCTTCCCCCAGTGTTTCTGTATTGGAGGACACAGCTCATTTTCCTGGGTGCTCCTGTACAGAACTTGGCTTTTCAATATGCGTTTGTGCAAGAACATGGTCTCATCTCTCTTCAAATGTGGTTTCTTGGCAGTCGTTGCTGAGGGAATGGCTCCCCCACAGAGGATCCTCTTTCCCCCAGAGAAGATTTGCATGGCCTGGCAGCACAGCCACAGAGCTGGAGCGGGACTGCACAACCTGGGCAACACGTGCTTCCTCAACTCCGTCCTGCAGTGCCTGACGTACACCCCGCCTCTGGCCAACTACCTGCTCTCTGGGGAGCACAGCCGGTCGTGTCAGTACTTTTGTCAGCATTTCCTTGTACACCCCTTGGGCACTGCCCAAGGATTCCCAGAATCTGCAAGATGATTGAGGAGAAAAGCAGCTCTTCCTTGTCAGCTCCCTGAGCTGGTGTACTTGCAACACTCAAGCCTAGAAGCCGCTTGTCGATATCTATGTGTGTTCATCTTCAGAAAGGCACCTCTTTCTAGCCCTGGCTCTTGGTCCCTGGTCCTTCAAGTTCAACTCTCTTTGCTCAGTGCACAGAAAGCTTCTGTCAGTCAAGGATTTGTCTGCAGAACGTTTCCTATGCACTAAAATGTCCCTGGCTTCTTGGGACTTGGGCACCTTGGGAGGAGTGGCGAGTGTTCTTAGAACTCCAAGACCTGCATTAGGTTTCCCATCGCTATGGATATTTTGCTAACCTGAGGAGTTTCCCTCCCTCCCTCCGTCCCTCTTCAGGTGGCCAGGAAGGCTTCTGCATGATGTGCAGAATGGAAGCACATGTTAAACAGGTCCTGTTTGCCTCAGCCCGTGCCATCGAGCCTTGGGCTGTCGTCAATGATCTCAAAGGTAAGTCAATCCAGGTGCTATGACATGCTTTATTCCGACCTTGTAGTACTGAAGTAGTAACATCTTCTTTCTTAGAAATAGGAGAAAATTTGCAGCACGGCAGGGAGGAAGATGCCCATGAATTCTTAAGCTACGCTGTCGATGCCATGCAGAGAGCTTGCCTGAGTGGAAGCAGCGAGTAAGCAAATTGCCTTTCCCATGTTCCCAAGCCCTTTGGATTCTTCAATGTCCTCCCATGAAGGAAAACTATACTCAGGACTTTCCGACAAAGCAAAACTCTTGGAGGAGATAACTCTGCGCTACCATTTGTTTCCAGCTTGGACATGTCTTCTCAAGCAACTACTCTCGTCTATCAGATCTTTGGGGGCTTTCTGAGATCCCGAGGTACATTTCCACAGCTATTGCTCTCCTTGGAACTGTCTGTGCCCTCCTGTCTGCCTGCGATAACAGCTGATCGTGTGATTGGCGCAGTGGGTGTGAAGAGCGTAACCCGGCACAGTCCGTCGACTTCACCTCTCGCTGAGCATTTCCATTTGCCTTCCAGTCACGTGCTGGAGCTGCCACGCGGTTTCCGATTCCTACGAGGTCTTCCTGGATGTCTGTTTGGATATCAAAGTATGAGGGTTTGTAATTGTGCCTCAAGACGTCCCAAGGCCACTGTAGCTTTCCAGAATCCACACAGTTGGCTTAAAAATGTGTCCTACAAACACAAGAGAGCCTGGTGGTGGGCAGGGGGTGGAATGGACTATGTTCTTCTGCAGAGGCCGTGGCAGTGGCCTCCCTGTCGGTGCTGGCTTTCAGCTGGACTAGCAGGCATTATTGTCACTGCACCCGGGACGTCCTCTCCTCCTTCTTCCCTTTGTCCTCCCTCAACACCTGTCTGGCTCCCAGGCCTGCGGGGTGTGTTGTGTTCAGTACTGATGACCCTGCACACCATCGTAGCTGAACTGGGAGCTGCCACAGAGCGGGAGCTCTGGAGAGTGTTGGGAATCCCTGGGAGATGTTCAGCTTAACGCCCTCTTTCTGCCTCCGTCTGGGCACTGCTTGTGGGTTCACAGTGGGGCTCCTCAGCGTCATCAAGCTGTGTTTTTGTGTAAACTCCTAGGAAGCGTTTGTGCGAGGGCATTTCCCCAGGCTCAGGGCTCTCCTTTCTCACTCCTCCAGAAAGCCTCATCTGTCACCGCAGCTCTGGAGGACTTTGTGAAACCCGAGCACCTGGATGGCGAAAACTGCTTTAAATGTAGCAAGTAAGACGATTACTAACGACATACTAGCACTAGATCCTGAGTGAAGGTGCCGCATGTCATCGAGCAGAAGTCATCTTTTCCCATGGCTTTAAGGCACCCTAATGAGACACAGCTTTTTATACATGGCCTTATGGTACTGAATAGCCTTAAACCGGCATAAGGATGTGTGAGACATGAAAGGCTGTCTGGCCTTCTGAGGGAAAAAAGTGCATTTCAGCCCTGGGCTCTGTGCTTGCTTTCGAGGTGTGACAAGACGGCTGCCGCCTCCAAGAGGTTCACAATCCACCGCGCGCCCAAGGTTCTCACGGTGTGTCTGAAGAGGTTCGAAGGTTCGACCGGCGAGAAGATCAGCAAGGTGCGTACGCGAGTTGAGTGCAGCTTTCGCTTCCTGGAGCAGATTTCCCAAAGCGGGATGCTGTGTCACAAGTTGCTCGTGTTGACACTTTCACGTTCCCTTCTGGGGAGAGTTCCCGTGGGAAGACAAGCGTGTCCTCTGCTCCCAGAGAGCTGCTTTGGCCGAGAGCACTTTCCTGCCACCCAACCCACGACGTGTTGCTTTCGGGAAAACCAAGTGTTCCTGAGTCCAAACGATGCATCATACACCTCTAGCACTCAGTCTTGGAAGGCTGTTCCCTGAAGTATTTCAGGTTCGTCACTGAGCCCTCTTGGTGCCTCCGTAGATTGTGGAGTATCCTGAGTACCTGGATCTTCACCCCTACACGTCTCAGACAGACGGAGAACCGCTCCTCTACACCTTATATGCCGTCCTGGTACACAGCGGTGGCAGCTGCCGTGCAGGACACTACTTCTGCTACATAAAGGTGAAAAGCAACTTCCTTCCGAACAAGGGAAACCTCGTCATTAGTGGCAGCCAAGGTGTTGGGGAGAAAGGTCTCCTTACTGGCTGGATAGGATTTGTTTTGCTGTCCTCTTGGTTCTGCAGTTTTCTGCCTGTGTTTTTGTGGAGAAAACACGCAGTTCCTCTGCAGATATCGACGCCTTTTTTTACAGGCCAGCAACGGACTGTGGTATGAGATGGACGATACCTCTGTGGTTCTGCATGACATCAACACAGTTCTCCGGCAGCAAGCCTATTTACTGTTTTATGCCAGGTAAGAACAAGTATTAAGCTGTGTTCAGAATACATTTCCTTCTCCTGGCTTTGCAGGTGTCCCTGCCCAAGGAAGGGCAGATGGAACTGGATGATCTTTAAGGCCCCTTCTAACCCACACATTTGATAGTTCTGTGGTTCTATGAAACGGAGGCCGTAGGGGGCAGACCTGGTGGGAAGACCTCTGTCAAATTTCCCATTTGCAGTCTTGGTTACGTCTTCTCTCTGTTGCAGAAACCGCTCCAAGGAAATGACGAAACCCCAGCGGAGGCTGCAAGAACAGCCCTCAACAGAGATCACGCTTTTTGCTTTTTTCTTCTCCAGGTGCTCTGATTTGGAAAGTGGACAACGGGCTGTTTCCTCATCGGTACCATCCTACGGCCGTTCCTCCCTCAGTCAGTGGGCGGCCGGCAGCAAGCAGGTGGGTTCTGTGGCACCACAGGGTCTTCCTCTTAGGACTAAGGTCACTCCGGGGAAGTGGGTCAGGGCACCAGATGGACAGCGAGTTTCTTTTGGGGATCTTGGCATCGCTCTATTTCCCTCCCACGCTGCAGCTTTCTGCACAGTTGCAACACGGCTCCCCTCCCAAGCATCCCAACAAGATCCGTCCCTTTTTCTGCCTTTGGCCCTTCTGCCTTTGCAGCCTCCAGGAGAGCCTTTGGGAGGCCCTTAGCTGTCCTCTCACACAGCTTCTGGGGGTTCCGCACTGTTCTAGTCCTTTCAGGAGGAAAGGGCAGCACCTTTTCACAGCTCTCTTTGCAGGACATGGCAGAGGACATGGAGGACTCTCCAGAGGACAGCAGCTCCTCCGCAACAGCCAGCACCAGCCGGCAAAGCTGGGCAGGTGCACGGGAGGCAGCTGCGGGCTGGCTGTGCCCCATCTGCCCACGTAAGCTCAACATAGGCACGGATTGCCTGGGCAGGGTGGGGGCCAGCGAGCGCTCCCTGCTCGACACCAGGAACACGTTTCCCTGCACGCTGGCAGCTATAGAGACATCCAGAACCCAATCCTGGGACAGCAGCTGGGACATCTCCTCCTTTTCCAGTCTCCCCATCAACTGGCTTTTAGTGCTCTTCACAACCTCCTTCAGTTCTTGGCTCAACCAAGAAGTAAGAGTTGTGGTGGGTTTCAACCCTCTGCACATGGACATCTCCCGATGGGTCTTCTTCTCTTCCTGACCTCTTTTGCCCCTCCCAGCTGCTTCCCATAGCACCCCAGCTGTCATTTGGCTGCAGCAGCTGAGCGCTCTCCTGAAGTCCAGGATCTGTTCTCTGCTGCTCTCCTTCCTCCCTCCTCCCAGGATCTTGAACCAACACTGTTTTGTGGTCCCCACAGCCAAAGCTA
Source organism: Caloenas nicobarica (assembly GCF_036013445.1). Lineage (NCBI taxonomy): Eukaryota > Metazoa > Chordata > Aves > Columbiformes > Columbidae > Caloenas > Caloenas nicobarica. The sequence continues at coordinate 2,415,436 of NC_088280.1, forward strand.
CCATTGACTACCATGTCCCAAAGCCATGTCTTCCCTGCTGCTGACGAGCAGATCCATCTGTGCATCCTGCTGGCTGGCCCTTCTAGCGCTTGTAGCAAGAAGCTATTTCGGACACCCTGCGGAAATCTCCTTGACTGCTTTTGTTCTGTCATCTTGCAAGCAAATTTCAGAGCATTTTGGGAAGCTTGCTGGCAAAGCTGCTGTGTCTTACTGACTTTTCTGCTTTTCCCTCACTGTTTAGGCCGGAAGGCACAAGAACAACATTCCCGCTTGGCAGGTGATCTCCCCGACTTTTGGGTTTGGGTAAGCAGCAAAGACATGGCAATGATCTCCCCCCGTTTCTGGCACTTGTCGGTGGCATCAGCAGGGGACATGTGTGAGCAAAGGCCTCCACACTCAGCAGGGCTGGCGTGGCCTCCCTGTCCCTGCTGAGAGGATTCCTGCTGTCCCCGAGCAGGGACGATGCGAGGGCTGCTCTCCAGTGTCCCAGCAACAGCCCTGGTCCTCCGGGCCACCAGCAAGCCCTGGCTGGCGGCAGGGCCAGCACTCTGTGCCCATGAGCCCAGCCCTCCTCCCTCAGCCCGGGGCCTCTCTTCTCTGCCTCCCCGTGCAGTCACTGCCACCCCTGCTACCAGCTCTGCTGCGGGTGCTGCCGCAGCACTGCCGGGCGTCTCTGCAGGGCTGCGGGCACTGCCCGGCTCAGCAGCAGCATCAGGGCACTCGGTGTGACACGGCTTCGCTGCCTCCCTTCCCACCATAGTCCTTTGAAGAACACCTCCAGCCTTCTGAGAGGACAGACATCATCCTTGTGTCCATCGAGGCCATGAGAGACTCCAGCACCTTTGACAAGAAGGCGGCAACGGACATGCTGGACAGGGTCATGGAAATCCCTGACTTCTGGCTGGTGGATGTAAGTGGCCTGTGGCTGCCTTGCAGCCCTGTCAGGCCTTGTTGCTCCCTCCATCCCTCCCTCCCAAACCCTGGTGTCTTGGGCACCTGAAGCCACCTGAAGGCAGCAGACAAGGATGGAAAGGGCAGCGGAGGAAATGGCCGCAATCCGGGGGCAGCACCATCCTCACCTGTGTCCCCTCCAGGTGCCAAAGATCATGAGGTGCATCCACCAAAACCTGGAGAGCATCACCACAGCATCAGCCCGGCAGAGCGTGGAGTCCCTGCTTCTCCTGATGGCCGACAGGAGCCCTGGGGAGGTGGTCACCATGCTGCTGAGGATCACTCCACAAGGAGACCGGTACTGGCCTCAAAAGCCATCAGGGCTTGTTCTCCGTGGGGAGAGGGGCCCACAGACGCTCTGGCTGCCAGAGCCAAGGAATCCTGCAGGACCCTCCAGAGGAGCAGGACCCTCCATCCCCCCACGCTTTCCAGCCCTGGCGGTCAGCCAGGCCTGCAGCAGCCACAGCTGAGCAAGCCAGCCCAGAGCCCCGCATTGCGCTCCTGACAGCCCCACGGGAGCACCAGCTCAGCCCTCTGCTGCTGCCCGGGGCATCCCAACCGTCCTGCAGCGCTGAGCGCGGCCACGCTGCTGTGGCCAGGGCTGCCCTGCTGACAGAGCGCTCTGGCTTGCAGCACTGCCCTGGACATGTGGAGGGTGGTGTTCTCTGCACCCAAGACTCTGCACAAGATCTTAATGGAGTTCCTCAGCAGACTCCTGATGGCAGACTACCTGTTGCTCGAAGGCCTCATCAGCCTGTCAGAAAGACCTGACATGGTGAGCAGGGTGGCGTCAAGGGGAGCCGTGTTGGCAGCTGGGGCTGGGGCAGTGTGTGCGGCGGCTGAATGGCCTTGGGTGGGGGTCAGGCAGTGCGTGAGAGCTCCAAATGCTCTCTCTGCCGTGCTGGGGCCCGATGGCTGCCTGGGGAGCTTTCCAGGCACCGAGGCTCTCCAAGCCACCGGCCCCTTGTGGCCTGTGGGAAAAGCGGAAGGCTGAGCAGGGCACGGGGACTCTTTGCTTTTCTTCCCTCCCTGCCCTACTCCTTCTCTCCTGCATCCCCACCTGTGTGGCCATGGCCACCACCTGCCCGGAGGCTGCCACAGAGATTCCTGTGCCACCTGTGCCAGGAAGCCGGGCAGGGGGCTGGTGCTCAGTGACCAGCATTTTTGCCAGGGTGCTCTTTGACCCTTTCACAACAAGGAAACTCTTCTTCATACAGGCAAGAAAAATGCAGGTCCTCCCGCTCTTCGTCATGGAGCTGATTTGGCATGGCAACACAGAAATCAAAAAGAAGGCGCTGGTGTTCTTAAACAACATGATGGGTCACCTGAAGAGACAAGAGGCCAGCCCCATCGCTGAGCAACTGGCGAAAAAGCTCCGGCCCCTCTTTGACGACGTAAGGCTGATGGAGGAGAAGGAGCCCTGCGGGTGGGCAGCCTGCAGTGACAGCTGCCCTTCAGCCCAGCCCCGTGGGCAGCACTGGGAGCAGGCGCTGCTCCCCTGGGCTCTTGTGGGGTGACTTCTGGGCTTTGCAGCCCAGCACAGCTCCCTGCCGCACAATCTGCCCCTGGAGCATCTCCCCTCACATCAGCCCCGATGCTGCCCCTGCTCACTGTGGGCAGACAGCTGCTGGTTTTAAAGTCCAACTTTCCGCCTTCCTGCCAGGAGTCCAGCCAGCTGCGAGAGCTCTCCATCCGCCTCTTCAGAGAGCTGGTGCAGTCAGTGGTGGGGTGCGACAAGAAGAGGATGAAGAGCTACGTGCGCCATGCACTGCACCCCCTCTTCTTTCATCTGAGTGACCAGAGCGACAGCGTGGCCATGGTACAGATTTCCACTGCCACCACCCTGGTCCCACAGGGCTCGGCAGATGCCCGTGGCCACCGAGGCCTGAACAGGCTTGTCCCTACGGGCTCCTGAGCTGTCCCTGCAGGTGCTGGAGCTTGAGCTTTGAGCCTCAGTCCTGTCCGCCAGGGCTGTGCCCAAAAGAGCCCCAGATGTTGGAGCCCGGGCACGTCCCAGCTCCCAAAGGGCAGGATCATCCCAGGAACAAAGCCAAGAGCAGGGGGACACCAGGTCTCCTGCCCCAGGCCGTGGTGCCATCTCCCAGCTTCTGCTGTTCCGCAGGCCGCCGGGGAAGCCCTCCTTGCTGCAGCAGAGCTGCTCAAGTGGAAACAGCTCCAACACCTGGTGCGGACGCAGCAGAAATGGAGGATTGGAGAGTGCTTGGTGAGGACAACCCCCAAGGCCCAGGGCCCAGGCCGGACGAGGGCTGCCCCCCGTGGCTGGGCTGTGGGCTCTGCAGATGTGCCTCGCCTGCCCTGCTGCAGCCCCGAGCTGCATCCTTGTGCCCTGTCCTCAAGAACAGAGCCCCCAAGGGCTCTTCTCTCTGCCCTTCTCCCCTCCCCACTCCCAGCGGGAGGGAGGCCTCTCAGCACCCCTGGGACCCCTGGGCCTGTGTCTCCATCTCAGCCGCAGCCCCACAGGGCTCCTGCCTGGGAGATGGGAATTGCCTTGGAGGGGAAGGGCTACGGCTGCTGCTGGGAGGAGGGACTGGTCTGGCCAACTGGGGAGGGACAGTGACGTGCCCATCTCCTTGTGCTCTCTGCAGCTGGAGCAGGACAGGAGCAGGGCTGAAGAATACTTGAGTCAGAGCCTGCCGTACCTGAGGGATGCTCAGGCCAGCTTGCGAGAGGCGGCCGTGAGGTTCATCGGTGAGTCACAGCCCCCGGGGTCCCTCTCCTGGCAGTCTGGCCCAGCTCTCCGCTGCTGCTCTGGCACCAGGAGCAGCCCTGTGGCTGCCAGAGCCCCGGCTGCCCCGTGCAGGGCCTTGGCCTCCCCTCCCAGCCCTGCCCACGCAGCTGGCCTTGGTGGCCGCCTTGCTCAGTCCCAGCACCTCAGCTCCTGGTCTCCCCTGGGGTCAGCTCTGATGAGGGGAGGGATCAGGGCTCTGACGGAACTCTGTGCCCAGGGCTGGCTGCACAGCCCCTGAGGGACCGAAGGGAGGAGGAGAAGCTGTCTGAGGTCTGCAGCGGTGAGTAGGGGCCGTGCGGTGTTGGCCGGGGCTGGTGGGGCAGGGGACAGAGCCTGGGCAGGGTGCTGCCACGCCTGGCCCTGCTCCCGGGAAACATGAGGGGCATTTGGGGCATTCCTGCGCAGCCGCTCTCTCCTGAGCGGAGAGCGAGGCGCTTGGGGCTGCCACGGAGGGGATGCCTGGGGGTCTCTGCAGACACACGAGGTCGTGTGGGCTCCGCTTCTTTCTGCTGCAGCCCTTCAGCCCTTGGAGAAGGACAGCGAACCCTCCATCTGCTCCCTGGCAGCTCAGACCATCCTCATCCTGAGCCGCCCAAGGAAGCAGCCAAGATCACGGTGGACCCTGCAAGCCCTGTGCTGCTGGCGTTGCTAAGCCAGGCGGAGGTGCAGCTCTTCTCGGGGAAAGGGCTGCGTTTTATTACAATAAAGCTGCAGCAAGAAGCCCAAAGCCCTGGTGTCCTTCAGATGTGCAGTGCCCCGAGCGTGCTGAGCAGACAGCGTCATTCCTGGGCTCTCCCGCTGCCGCAGAACAGCCGCCCCTCAGCACAACGATGGAGATATTTATCAGCATAAATAAGATCCTCTCTCAGAGGAAAATCCAACGTCAGTCCCGTCTTCAAAAAGGGCAAGAAGGACGACCCAGGAAACTACAGGCCAGTCAGCCTCACCTCCACCCCTGGAAAGGTGATGGAGAATCTTATTCTGGACGTCATCTCCAAGCATGAGGACGAAAAGAAAGTTATCCGGAGTAGTGAGCATGGACTCACCAAGGGGAAATCATGTTTGACCAACCTGATGGTCTTCTACGATGGTATGACAGGCTGGGTAGATGAGGGAAGAGCAGCGGGCGTTGTCTACCTTGACTTCAGCAAGGCTTTTGACACCGTGTCTCACAACATCCTCATAGGCAAGCTCAGGAAGCGCGGGCCGGATGAATGCACGGTGAGATGGATCAGGAACTGGCTGGATGGCAGAGCTCAGAGGGTTGTGATCAGCAGTGCAGAGTCTGGTTGGAGGCCTGTAGTTAGGGGGTTGCCCAGGGGTCAGTACTGGGTCCAGCCCTGTTCAACCTGTTCATCAATGACCTGCATGAAGAAACCGAGTGCACCCTCAGCAAGTTTGCCGATGGCACCAAACTGGGAGGAAGGGTTGACACACCAGAGGCTGTGCTGCCATTCAGCGAGGTTGTTCCTCCCCCTCTACTCTGCCATGGTGAGGCTGCATCTGGAGTTACTGGGTCACTTCTGGGTTTCCCAGTAGAAGAAGGACAAGGAACTGCTGGAGAGAGTCCAGCAGAGGGACACAAAGGTGATGAGGGATCTGGAGCATCTTTCTTATGAGGAAAGGCTGAGAGAGCTGGCGTGTAATAATATAGAAACTTTGTCCCACTAGTTTTTGTCTGGAATTAAAATATTTTATAATTTGATCTTATATCACATTTAATCTTTATAGAATATTTGCTATTTATATAATAAGTCTATAAATTTCTCCCATGAATTTTTGTCTGGAGTTAAGATATTTTAATATTTGATCCTTATATCATATTTGAGTAATATTTGATCTTTAGATCAAATTTGAGCTCTATATCATCTTTACTACCTGTATAACAGGTATATAAACTTTTCCCAGCAATTCTTTTCTGGAGGTAATATATTTTAATATTTGATCTTTAGATCATATTTGAGCTTTATATGCTATTAAATATTTCTATAATAAGTATATGATCTTTTTCCCACTAATTTCCCTCTGGAGATCATATCTTTAATATTTGATCTTTAGATCATATTTACGATTTCTATAATAAATATATGAACTTTTTCCCACTGTTTTTTTCTGGGCTTAGTCTGTTTTCTTCCCTTAGACTTATCAGTGCCTGGCAGTCGTGGTTGGTTATTCCACCACCCCCACTTCTCTCACTGTCACTCTCTCCATCCCTTTGCCCCATTCTTCACCTCTGCCAGCTCCCACAGCTCCTCTTCCCTGCCCCTCATCTGAGCTGCGTTCCCTTCAGCTGCCCCTTCAGTCCCCTCTTCCCCCAGCCCTGTTTTACTCTTCACATCACCCCCAGCACCACTTTTGTGCAGTTTGGGGTTAATTCCTGCCAGTGGGGATGAGGAAGCTGCTGTGTCCTCAGGGGCTGGAAGGGCTGTCCGGGTCAACCTGTCTCTCCAACATGACCCATCGAGGGGCAGCAGCTCATCCCCAGCCCTCCCAGGTTTTTTATGCTTTTTTAGGTTGTTTGTAAGTAGTTTCTTTCCAGCTTCTTTGTTTGTAGTTTCTTTGTAGCTTCTTAGTTTGTAGGTGCTTTGTTTCTACCTTCTTTTTCGTCAGCTTTTGTGTTTCTACCTTCTTTATTTCTACCCTGTTTGAATGCACGTTTCAGTTGTTTGTTTTAGCTCAGTTGATATTAGTTGGTTTGGGTGGGGGTGTTTTTTAAGCTGGTTGATTGAGGGGTGAATTTTCAGTTGGTTGTTTCGTGCGGAATTTGTTTATAGGTGATTTCCATGTTGTTTGTAGGGTGTGTGTTTGTAGGTCATCTAAGGTTGGTTGGTTTCTGTTGTTGAAGGTTGGAGATGTTTAGTTTAGGTTAGTTTTCTTAGGTTGCTTGGTTTAAGTTTGTTGGGTTAGCTTACTTTAGGTTGCTGGCTTCAGGCTGTTTGAAGTCCTTTTGTGAAGGTTGATTTGTATTGTTTCGTGTAGGCTGTTTTTTCATTTTTTTTCTTAGGTTGTTTGGTCTATGCTGTTTAAGGAAGGTACTTTCGGTTTGGTATAGTTAGCTTGTTAGTTTGGTTTGGGTTTTTGGTTTAGATAGGTTCAGGTTGTTTCAGCTTGTTTTTCTGAAGCTTTTTTGCATGTGGTTGTTATGGAGTCATTAGCACTTAAAAGAATGAATCCTGTTAGCAATGCCTAAATAGGTGGACACATTTCCGGGCAGTCTAGTCTTTTAAGAAAGAGAAGAAGGATTTGAAGAACCCTCGATAAGGAGTTCTTGCAGCTTATACCTTCTTGCATCTGCACAGTTAGTTGAGTCTTCTTTAACATATATCTTGAGACTGTTGTGTACAGTGTCCTTCAGCTGAACTTTGCTCATTATACACTCATTATTATCCTAAACATGACACCCCCAGGAGGGAAGAGCCAGGCCCAGCCTGAGACCCCTCCTCAGGGAGCCCGCCTAGTGCTAAAATGGTTGTGTCACCGACATGCAAATGTGTCACCAACTGGCTCTTTAGCACTGGCCTGAGGCTGTGAATGTAGTGACGAGATTTTGCACGGGAACTGATGGTTCCTCTTCCAGCCCGAATCCTTGAACCGGCCAGAAGTCAAGAACGAAACGTGCTCTTAATCCACATCACTTGATATCTGTAAGGAGCTGGAAAAGGTGAATGTGGCTGAGGAATGTAACTATTGCTCAGCTGATTGGAATTGCATATAAAGTGTAGCATAGCAGGAAGAAAAAAAAAAAAATTTAAAAAGGCAGAAAGAGCCCAGGCCTGTGCTGTACAGCTTCAACATAAACTTCAGGCCTGTGTCCAGCTGCAAGATAAACTCGGGTCATTGTAACCAAGGAGTCTGCCAGGGCCTGGCAGCTCCCGCTCGGTACCAGCGATTACGCCGCCCGCGTGGCCTTGCCTGTGTCTAAACTGCAGCGAGAAAAGAGAAAAAGAGAAAAAGCTGCCTGCCTGCTGCTGAAGCGGCGAAAGGGGGGGCTTTGCCCCCCTGCCACAGCGATAGTGCTGTCAGAGCTGTAACACTGGATGAAGGAGATGAGGGAATTTAAAGGCATCCCCAGCAGATCCCTAATCCCAATGAAGCTGGGAAATTAAAGCACAATGTTTTTTCATAGACTTATTCTGTAGTAACTAGTTGTAAGAGACTTCTTGGTAAATTCGCCATGTTAGTTCTTGGGGTCATGGGAAAGAAAGAAAGGCCATTTTTAAACCAATGGAATTTCAAATTTGGAACAAAGTTTTAGCACATTCATTCTTGTATATGCCAGAAAGCCCTATACCTCTCTTAGGTCAAGATTTGTTAAGTAAATGGGAAGCTCAAGTAACATTTGCTGAGAATTCTGTGTAGTTGCATGTCCCACAGGATTGTGACGTGACAGTAGAAATTACATTTCCCGGGGTAGCACAGCCTTGGGAGCGGTGGGTGCAGCTGGCGGCTCCAGCGGCTGCAAGGCAGGTAGCCGCAAGTCCTGGGCTGGACTCCACAGTAAACCGGCATCCTGAAGTGAGTTAAATCGTGATATGACTTTGCTTTGTTATCAAATTGTCTTTTATCTTGCACGTGAGTTTTTATCACTCTGCCCTTGCAGTTCTCTTCCCCATTCCCCAGGAGAGGGGAGTGAGTGAGCAGTTGGGTGGGGGCCCAGCGACCAGCTGGGGTCAACCCACCACGTTATGGACTTATTTCTACTGTCAGTAAAAACAGTAACATGCTCTAAACCACTTACTTCTTCTGGATGCTGAGAAGCTGAATTTCTTTAATTTGGTTCCTGTCATTCAGTCTTACTTGACAAGATACCTGTAAGTTCATGGTACGTCGTCTCTGGCATGAAGGTTTTAGAATAGTGCTTTTTCTTTAATTGGTAACTGTTACCATTTAATGGTAACACCTCTCAGAGAGTATTTCCACTAAATCATTTCCATTCTCTATATTTTATGCCTATTACCAATGTGTGTGTGTGAAAAGTGATTTTTTTTGCCAAAAAATGCCAAGGGACAGATCCCACAGTGATGAAAAGAGAAAAAGGAGGACAAATTTTGATGCACAAAGTTTTTGATGATACAAGACCTTTATCTACATTTCCAGTCTCTGAAGTCCTAATTGTGCAGCAGAGAGCCTGGAAGCTCTGAGCTCCCTCCATTTGCCCCAAATTTCAGCACTGAAAGTGAAATCACCCCAGGCGGTGGCATTCTTTTGATTCAATTTACAGCCTACAGCACAACACGGGTCAGAAGACAGACCAGGACACCACAAGAGGAATCGAAATCCTGTGGACTAATAGGTGCGTGTTCCTCAGAATCTCAGGTGCCACGGCAGACCGGTTCTTGTGTTCAGGGAGCTGGTCAAATGACCCACCTCAATTTCTGAAATGGTGTCTCAGTTTGCTCAAGTAACCCCTGACTTGATCCCCATCCGCACCTGGTTGTTCTCCAAACTCCTGCCTACAGGAACAAAGGCCCGGGAGACCTTGCTGGTGAAGACAGAGGCAAAGAAGCCATTAGGTACCTGAGCCCAGTCTGCTCCTGCTCATACTCAATTCTGCATTTGGCCCACGTTAGGGGAGGAGTGGTTGATACAGCAGAGGCTGTGCTGCCATTCAGCTGTCGTGGTTGAGACAGACAAACGACATAGACCAAGTTCTTCCAGGATGAAAGTAGTAGATGCCATTTATTGCCACAAGTGCATTTTTATACAGTTTTACCAATTCATGTGTCTCTTCACTATTGGTTACAAGTTACAGCAGTAACATCTCATTGGCTAATTTTGCTCTCATCAATGTTACTCTTCTACTCCCTTCTCTCTCAGGGGTACACCTTAATATCTCCGGATATTCCTTTACCCCCATCTTTCTCATGGGTAGGCCTTAATATTTTCAAGGCTGATCTCTGTTTCCATACCCTCCGTCAGGGAATCCACGGACCCACCGTAGTCCTCCACGTTTCTCCCTTTTTATTTTTATGCTAAAAAAATTGCCTTCATTGTCCACTGCAGGGCCCTTTGCAGCAGAGAAATCATGCATGGCAACATTAGTAACACAACCACAGCAATCATCTAAACAATCAGTCCCGTTTTCACTACTGATAACAACCACCCTGAAAGCTCTCAACCACTAAGCAATTTATTGCATATACCATCAAAATCTTCACACCCATGTCCTTGAGCTAATAACCAGAAGTCTATTGCAGCTCTTTTCTGCAGTGCAGCATGTCTTACAGAATCTACAGCTAACAAAAGTCCACTTAAAGCCTTGGAAGTTCTGTTAGTTTGCTTAGCTAGCCAACATCCTAGTTTTTCTAAAGTAATGAAAGCTTGAGCTGGGCCAACACCGGGTACAAGAGATCCTAAAACCCTTAATCCCGATCCCCAAAGATCTACATTATCCTCACACTTTGACTTATATCTATGCAAAAAGTGTTTTTCCCGTGTTGCTCTTCTGTGATCTACTATCATGGATGCATTGGGCATTAAGAGAGTTAATCGTCCCAAACTACACAGTCATCCAACAGCATGAGAAGGAATTCCTGGCCAGGCTCTATCTCCGCAGATCAACAATACAGCATACACGAGTTTTCAGGGTCGCTGTCCCACATTATCAACGGCATCCCTTGGATTCTTCTGCAAAGCATTACACCATCGAGTTTCATTTCTATAGTCACCAAGGGTAGCATTAACATTTTGCAGTTTTATCCATTCATGCTCGTGTATATTGTCCTGACACTGTTCACAAAGCAGCTGGATACAAGCGTCCCTGGGCATAGATCCCAGCAATTCCAGTTCCTGTGGTTCAATATCTGCTTCTGGGAGGCAATTAATCCAAAGTGCCATGTTAGCATTATAACAGTTCGTTGTGATGCCTCTGCACCGACCACTATTTTGAAACAGTCGTGTGATGCCGCTCTAGTCGTCAAGGGGGATGCCACCCAAGCACGTATGGAACGGGTTTTCCAGAGATGCCACAGCTAGCCATATAGAGTCCTGGCCAGTCGTGTTGGCTAAAGTAATCCACATGTTAGTCTTTGTGCAGGCATCCAAAATGCAGCAGCTGCAGTAATCATCATCAGGAAGATAACGCAGGTTTCACATTTTGCACCGGCAACCATTGCGGCCCTTGATCTGTAAAGACACAAGCATAGCCTCTCCCCCACGTTATCAATTGATGTGGCCCTTCCCGTTGACCATTAACTAGTGATTTGATCATAACTAATGTAGGTTCCTTCTGATTTAGCGTGCTTTTGGGTCATACTTGCAAAGTGTTTCATCACAGGGGAAATTTGGGCTGCACCACTTAGATATAAGTAATTCATCACATACAATGCTTTTGACAATCAGTTTTGTGGTGTTTCCCCTATTTCTCCCCCTTTTTGCTTTTACAAAAAAACATTTCAGAATCAGATGCGTGCGTTGGACCTTGACTATGTACTCAGAATCATGAATCAAATTTAGAGGTTCCTCCTTAAAAAGCTTTAAGTAATGTAAAGCTGCGCCAAGTTCTACTCATTGGGTTGAACCTTCAATAACTTTTTACAGAATGATGCCAATTGTTATCTTCATGCCAGACCACTACAGTTTTATGAGACTTCCCTGAACCATCAACAAAAACTGTGCAAGCATATGGGATCAGACCAAATACAAGTATAGTCTGTGACCTGATGTGAAAGACTGCAGGTTCTGCAGCAATTTACATTTCGGCATGCCAAGAGCTATACTGTTGAGAAAATCCGCTACTGCAATTTACAAGGACATAGATTGCAAATAAAAAAAATCAAAACTAGATTTCACAAATGGTACGTGTATGACAAAAGGATCATGGCCTATTAAGACTTAAATTCATTCCCTGCATTTCTTGATCAGAGTACCAACCAGTCTATCAGTCTGTTAGCATTCTCATCATACTGTCCCACAATAGCCACAGGTTCTTTCTATGTTGTAGCTCTAAATAGACAAATCTGCAAGTCCAACTGAATGCAGTTAGCCTCTAAGGTTGTCATACATTTATTCATCAAAGTCTCTAACTCCATTTTAGCTGTCATATTTACCGGATATTGTTTTCCCTTACCGGATCAAAGTCCTGTTTCAGTTCTATCAATGTAGTGTTGGCTTTACCGACACTTTGGCTGCCAATACTGATGGATATACAGCATTCAAAATTTCCTTGGAGATTTCTCACTTGCAGCAAGCAGATCTGCAGCATCCAAGAAGCTTCTTGTAGGACATGCAACTAAACAGAATTCTCAGAAAACGTTATTTGAGCTTACAATTTACTTAACAAATCTTGACCTAAGAGAGCTGTAGGGCTTTCTGGCAAATATGAGAATTCAGTTCTTAAAACTTTGTTCCAAATTTGGTATTCCATTGGTTTCAAAAAACGGCCTTTCTTTCTTCCTTTCCCATGATCTCAAAAACTAGCATGGTGAATTTACTAAGAAGTCTCTTACAACTAGTTACCACAGTCCATTAAAATTTTTTTTTGGTTTAATTTCCCAGCTTCATTAGAACTACGGATCCATTGGCAATGCCTTTAAATTTCACCCTCAGACTCCTTCATGCAGTATTACAGTTCTCTAGCAGTAACATTGCTGGGGGGGTGAGGGCAGGGGAGAATAAAGCCTCCCTCTCGCCCTGATCTGAGATGGTAAGATCTCCAGCCCAGCACGAAAACAAATCAGCCCGAACTCCACATCAAACCACCTTGGTTCCACTCCACACCCAAACCAGCACCAGTCTGGCCCAGAGAAGCACCCAGCACTCTGACCCCCCAAAGCTGACCAGTGTGAAAAGACCGACTTCAGCAAGGAGGCAAAATGATGAGCTCTTTGCCCAGATGTGCCGGAACTTAAGAGATGAGATGGAAGCAAAAAGAAACAGCACTGACAACCCCTGATTCAGAGCCGAGAAGCAACGTAGTGCCACAACAAGGACGGATGACAACACTCTAGGAAAAAAAGACAGGGGAGGGGGAAATAAAGCCCCCTTTTCTCCACTTAGCAGCGGGCAAGGAGGTTTTTCCTTTTTTTTTTTTTTTTCTTGCTGCAGTTTAGATATAACCAAGGCCACGCATGTGGCGTAATCGCTGGTGCTAAGGAGGAGTTGCCGGACTGCTGGGTTACAATGAGCTGAGTTTATCTTGCAGCTTGACACAGGCCTGAAATTTATGTTCAAGCTGCACAGCACAGGCCTGGGATATTTTGATTTTTGTTTTCCCGTTTCATTCCAAACATAATACACTTTATAGGCAATTCCAATTAGCTCAGCAATAGCTACATTCCTTAGCTCCATTTACCTTTTACAATTTACAGATGTCAAAAAGCAGCATATCGATCCATTATTCCGTTTTCCTAGATCCAAATCAGTTCATATTCTAGAAACTTTTAAATACAACTTCATACAATACCAAGTTCACATCAGAGCATTTAGGTTGTTTTGGTTGGTTGGTTGGTTGGTTGGTTGTTGTTGTTTTACAATGCCAATCAGAGCTTAACAATTTAAATTCTTTTCTGGTCTCAAAATTATTAGATAACAATAAGAGCAAATTAACTTACAGTACCGTACTTCATCCCATTTTATCCAAAGTTCTGCAGAACAACACCAATTTCAACACAGCACTAAAACCCAGAATTCCACATTCAAGCCACATTCAAGTACAATATCATCTCAAGTTTTCTTTTATCAGAATATTTCCCCAAAAGTTACTCTAATGTGTAAGGGGGCATCCTAAGGGGGAGCAAGGTGGTATTTTAGTGGCGGAACCGGTTCCCGTTTTGTAATTATCTCCCCTAACAAAATTCTTTTGGTACCAAATATATATATATATGCAAACTAAAATACTGAGCTCAGATATGAAAACCAAATACCAAGTTCAAATATGCAGATGGATCACAGTTACACTTATTCAAGACAATATCTCGATTTTTGCATTGCACCTTTGGGCTGCTTACTGCTCAGCCAGGTAGAGGTGCCGCTGGGTCTCCCTGACAAAACAGGTCAGTGCGCGCTGGAGCCCAATCGGCACCTGCCCCCCGCTGCCCTAGCAAGCTGGACTGGGCAAGGCTTTTATTAGTGTCTCATCTGGCGTGCTACAACTGTTATCCCAAAACCAGGATTCTTTACTTGGTGTGCATACAAAAGAGCCAAATTCAGTACACCAAGATGAGACACAGCCTATCACAGAGTTGCACAAGTCTGAATGCTGGCATAAAGCTAGCATGCTAGAAACAAGTGTAACGGCTATTACACAGAAAATTCTATCATCACATTCACGCAGTAAAAAACTAAATTACTCATGATCTTCTGTATTATCACAAAACACACATTTTGAGTCCGTGGATTCTCATTATTTACTAGTCTGTGAACTCACCATACCACACAACAGACAAAGACCTACTAAAATTGCAACATGCTGAAACAGATACCCACAAAGAAAACAGGCTAACAAGGAAGACATCTATGATTGCTGTGTTATACTTAAAGATACTTAATGATTCTATTCTCCGGCCAGTTTTCCCAATCATTTAACTTATACAGCAGCCACCACTCATTTCAATATTTCGCAAGATCCTCTTTCCTCATATTTCCAAGTGCTTTCCTATGTTCTAAAACACCTCCCAATACCCATTTCTTAGTAACACCACTGAAACAAGTCATTTCCGACCCCATCTCATAAGTTAACAACCATGAGAAGAGGGAGGGAGGGGTGGGAAGCACAGGGCTGCTTGCAGCACGAATGGGAAAAGCGGGGAGAAGGTTTAACGGCGCACTTACACCATCAATATGACAAAAAAACCCAACTGTAACAACAACAACCAGTAAAACAATTAACTCACATTCCTGACAAGCTGCTTGATTTTCAGAGAGGCAATACACAGAAGCACGTAGTATGTACTGTAAAACTCGCAGACAACACGTTGATAGCAGACATTAGCATTCTCTATTGCTAATTTCAACATCAGTGCTTCCTTGGCTTCTAAGTTTTCAACCTGCTTATTGATGGCCTCTTGAAGACAGTCAATAAACTGTATGTAATTCTCATTGAGACCGTGTTTAATAATCGTAAAGAATTTGGCTGCTTTGGCAGTTTCAGGCACCTTTATCATAGCTTGATATGCAAGGTCTGCTGACTGCCTCGGGATTTCAGAAACTAATCACGCCTGGAATTGCGGTGTGCCAATTAGTGTCTCTTCCAAGAGTTGGGGGATACCCACCCCTTTCAACAAATCCCCATCGTTCCGTCCTAAATGATCTATAGCTGTTACATTGCATAGGTCTAATTTTGCTTGAGTCTTTCACAGTTTTTATCTGATCTCAGGGCAATATGTACACACACTCCTTTTCTTGTCCTTTTAACTTTTCAAGAGAATGCTGTGGACCCTCATCCTCACCCGAGTCATCAGATAACGCAGACTTGAATGGTGCTGGAGAATCATTAGTAACAGGGGGGTTCGGAACAGTGCACATTTTTGTGGTGTTGCTTTTGGTTTTCTGATCTTTTTTTTTTTTTTTCCCAAATCTAGCCCAGGAAAGCCAGCCCCCTCCGCTGTCTCTGCCTCTTCCCGTTGCTCTTTTAATCCTCTCAAAGTCTCTAGCAAAAAGTACCATGTCATTAACAGTTCAGTTGTTTCTTTGGATCTTTGGGTAGTGCTTTGCCCCATAATAACGTCCTTCGTAAAGTCAATTCCAGAAGGCTAATACCCTGCTTTTTCAGAAGCAATTTCCATGTAGATAACATAATACCCTCTTCTTTAGATAAGTTCCCCCCATGTTCCCGGTAGCTCACCTACTCTTGGCGTGGTGTCTTTTCAAGGATCCGGATCTTTGGCAGCTCCCCGCTGCTGCTCTATCAGCGGAACGGGGCTCCATTTCCCCAGCTCGTCATCGGCTGTCACAGCTTCGCCGCTGTCTCTTGGTCATGCGAGATCCTTCTTCATGCAGGATCACGTCGGGGTCACCATATGTCGCGGTTCAGATGGACAAACGACATAGACCAAGTTCTTCCAGGATCAAAGTAGTAGATGCCATTTATTGCCACAAGTGCATTTTTATACAGTTTTACCAATTCATGTGTCTCTTCACTATTGGTTACAAGTTACAGCAGTAACATCTCATTGGCTAATTTTGCTCTCATCAATGTTACTCTTCTACTCCCTTCTCTCTCACGGGTTGTGTTGGCAGTTGCCCTTTCCTCCCCCCCACGCCCTGAGAACTGGTGTGGCAGTTGCACTGGTAGCTGCCCGTCCCCCTCTCAGAACTGGGGCCTTCAATGGGGCAGCCAACGGCTCTTTGTGGAGACCCAGAGTCGCTGGGCAGGGTCGTTAGCAGAGGAGGGGCCAAGAGCACCCACAGCCCAGAGAAGCCGAGAAGCTTCTCGAAGGCCCACACTCGAGGGGACGGGGTGTAGAGAAGCCGAGAAGCTTCTGGAATGGCCACAGTCAGATCTGAGCAGACTATAAATGGGGTTCCCGCCGGCGACTCCCTTTGTGTGGTCTCCTCGGAGCTGCGGGTCTGCCGTGCTGCCGGAGTCCCTCCCCTTAGACAGAGAAGCCGTCTAAGGTGACCTCCCGGGATGGGGAGCGCCTCGCCCCCGCATGTGGGCGAGTGAGAAGTTACTGAATATATGCTTTAGTAAGTCCTTGCCTGGTAGGCAAGTGTACCTTCCTCGTCTGGGGCAGACGAGTGTAAATTCCTGGCTGCAGTAAGCTGGTGTTTATCTGTTATAGGCAAAACGGGGCAGAGAGGGCTCTGGTTTGTTTTTCTTGTGAGTGCGTATATGCACGCTGTGGATCCTCATTCTTATTTCGCTGCACCCCAAATAATTTCCTAACCTAATATCCGAACATTTATCCTAACCTAATATCCGAACCTTTATCCTATGTTATCGGAGTGCTAGTCTGCCTAAACTTATATTTGGGATGCCTCCATGACACGGGTACATCCCTTCTCTCTCACGGGTACACCTTAATGTCTCTGGATACTCCTTTACTCCCATCTTTCTCATGGGTAGGCCTTAATATCTTCAAGGCTGATCTCTGTTCCCATGCTCTCCGTCAGGGAATCCACGGACCCACCATAGTCCTCCACATTCAGCGAGACCTGGACAGGCTGGACTGGGCAGAGAAGAAACTGATGAAGTTCAAAAAGGGCGAGTGCAGGGTCCTGCACCTGGGGAGGAATTACCCCAGGCACCAGTACGGGTGTGGGATGGACCTGCTGGAAAGCAGCTCTGCAGAGGAGAACTTGGGAGTTCTGGTGGATAACAGGTTGACAATGAGCGAGCGATGGGGCGTTGTCATCTGTGTATTCTGAAAACAACATAAATACGGAAAAGAAAACTAAATTAGTCAATTCATGAGTGTATATTAATATGAGAATCCCTTTACAGATACAAAAGCAACATTTTATATGTAACATCACACTTCTATCATCTCCACACGTGAACGGGACATTTTGAGAATGCACAAACAGCAAAATATTTCTCACAAAAGAGCAAAAATATCCCAACTACTTGGGAAACTTAGACTGAGCCTAAAACACCAAGATCCCTCCAGGAGGACGCTTTTTCTATTTATATTTTACACCACATTCATCTTTAGACATGGAGGAAAGCCATCAGACCTTTTAGATTTGGCCCAAACAAAAAACCCAACTGCCTGAGACACTTGGACTAAGCCTAAAATGCAAAGATCCCTCCACGAGGATGGTTTTTATACTGTACTTTCACGATCTGGATATGTCTAAATCTTTTAAAGCTCCATCAGCAGCTGTTCCCTGGGACCTGCTGGCAGTTTTAAGAATTAAAAAAAAAAAAAAAAAAAGAAAAGAAAACAATGCTGCAGATCTAGTTAGGCTCTGTTATGGTGGTTTGGTGCAGGGATCATGCATAACATGGGAATATTTCACCATATCTGCTCTGTTTTTCAGTATATTACTCCAAAACACCCACCTGACGACATCATTTCCACAGCAAAACCAGCAATTTGCAGAATTCAGCTTCTTCAGGGAACGGAGAAATTGCAGGGCCTCTTGGAACAGCACGTCATCAGGTATGGCCAGTTCGGCTGCCAGGTCTCCAGAGGCTTGGTCGGCAGCAGAGGGGCTGGATGGGACGTCGCTGCCCAGGGGTGTCCCCAGGGGGGCCGTGCCAGAGGTGTTGAGGTGCAAGGACAGCTGGCCCTTTTGCTGGTGGCCAGGCATGGCTGTTGGCAACACCACGGGGGCTGTGGCCAGCGCATTCCCCTCTAAATTGGTGCCACCAGTGTTCCCAGGTGTGGGGCTGTGGATGGCTTTTTAGAAGAGAGAGGGCATAATGTATATGCAGTGAACAATCCAGGGCTTGACATAACCACAGTTTAGGCCTGGACCTGCTGCTTGTTGTCCTCTACTGGCAGAAAAGCAGAAGTTGAACGGAGGCACAAGAAGGGGGCATGGAATGTCACGGCACATCGACAGCAGCTGTTCACCGATAGTAACTGGGGGTGGGGTGCATGATCAGTGCATTGTAACCAATCATTATTGTATGTTTAGCACATGCTTAAGATAAAGTTTCATATATATACACTCTGTTGTTGCGCACATTAGAAATAAAATGGAGAACGATTTAACCCATATTGGGACGCTGTCGTTACTCTGGCCGACTCTTTCAGTCCAACGAGGCTTGTCCAAAGGATTCCACTCCGACAGGGGGCTGCTTCTGGGACCATCCTTGGCAACCCGCACCATGTCCAGAGAGACACCAAAGAGCTGATGGGCCTCCTGGAGCAGCACCTCCTCAGACGCTTCAACATCATCGGTGGGATCCTCAGGGGCTTGCTTGTGGGGAGCAGCAGAGGGGCCCGGGGGGGTGTTCCTGCTCCGAGGTGCCCCCGTGGCGGTGGCCACGCCGAAGCTGCAGGGCTGTGCCCATTGCCCCTGGACGTGCCGGTAGCTGGGGATGGGGATCGGCCCTTCCCAGAGCTGGGACATCCTTGGGGTGAGTGGGAAAGGCACCCCATTTTGACTGGCCTAGACGCTCCGTGCATCCTTGGCATTGACTACCTAAGGAGAGGGTATTTTAAGGACCCAAAAGGGTATCGATGGGCCTTTGGTATAGCAGCTGTAGAGACTGAGGACATGGAACAGCTGTCTGCTTTGCCTGGTCTCTCAGATGACCCTCCTGACTGCTAAGATCGAAGAGCAACAGGTGCTGAGTGCTACCTCGATGGTGCACAGACAAGAATATCGCACTAACTGAGATTCCCTGATCCCTATTCATAAACTGATCCAACAACTAGAGAATCAAGGACTTGCTCACCTTTCAACAGTCCTGTATGGCCAGTGCCAAAGCCTAATGGAGGATGGAGACTAACTGGAGACTGTCGTGGCCTGAATGAAGTTACGCCACCATTAAGTGCTGCTCTGCCGGACATGTTAGAACTGCAATATGAACTGGAGCCAAAGGCAGACAAGTGGTATGCCACAACTGACATTGCTAATGCATTTTCCTCTATTCCTTTGACAGCAGAGCGCAGGTCACAGTTTGCCTTTACCTGGAGGGGTATCCAGTACACCTGGAATCAACTGCCTCAGGAGAGGAAACACAGCCCCGCTATCTGTCATGGACTGATCCAGACTGCAAGAGAACAAGATAAAGCTCCAGAACACCTGCAAGACATTGATGATAGCATTGTATGGGGTGATACAGCAGCAGAAGTCTTCAAGAAAGGTGAGAGAATAATTCAAATTCTTTTGAAAGCTGGTTTTGCCATAAAAAGAGGTAAGGTCAAGGGAACTGCCCGAGAGATCCCGTTTTTAGGAATTAAATGGCAAGATGGGCATCGCCAGATCCCAATAGAGGTGATTAACAAAATAACAGCTAGGTCCCCACCAACTAGCAAAAAAGAAACACAAGCCTTCTTAGGTTGTGTGGGTTTCTGGAAAATTCATATTCCAGATTACAGCCAGATTGTGTGCCCCCTCTATCAAGTGACTCGAAAGAAATATGATTTTCAATGGGGCTCTGAGCAACAACAAGCCTTTGAACAAATTAAGCAAGACATTTTACACGCAGTAGCTCGTGGACCAGTCCGGACAGGACAAGGCATTAAGAATGTCCTCGACACTGCAGCTAGGGACAATGGTCCTGCCTGGAGCCTCTGGCAAAAGGCGCCAGGTCAACCCCCGGGGTTTTGGAGTAGAGGATATAAAGGCTCAGAGGCCAGCTATACTCCAACTGAAAAAGAGATACTGGCAGCATATGAAGGAGTTCGAGCTGATTCAGAAGTGGTGGGAACTGAAGCCCAGCTCCTCCTGGTGCCCCGATTACCAGGACTGGGCTGGATGTTCAAGGGTAAGGTTTCTTCAACTCATCATGCAACAGATGCTACATGGAATAAGTGGATTGCATTAATGACACAGCGGGCTGGAATAGGGAAGCCATGTGCCTAAAAGTCGAGCCGCTGAAAAACATCAAAACAACCAGCAAGCGGATCAGGCTGCTGAGACTAAAGTAGCTGAGGTGGACTTGGACTGGCAACATAAAGGTGAACTTTGCCTAGCTCGGTGGGCCCATGATGCTTCGGGCCATCAAGGAAGGGATGCAACATATAAATGGGCTGGTGGCCGAGGGGTGGACATAACCATGGACGTTATTTCACAGGTGATCCATGTCTGTGAAACACGTGCTGCAATCAAGCAGGCCAAAAAGTTTTTAAAGCCTGTGTGGCATGGGGGGCGGTGGTTGAAATATGAATATGGGGAGGCCTGGCAGATTGACTATATTATACTCCCTCAAACCCACCAAGGCAAGCGCTACGTGCTTACAATGGTGGAAGCGACCACGGGGTGGCTGGAAACATATCCTGTGTCTCATGCCACTGCCTGGAACACTATTCTGGGCCTTGAAAGGCAAGTCCTGTGGCAACACGGCGCACCAGAAAGAATTGAGTCAGACAATGGGACTCATTTTAAAAATAGTCTCACAAACAAGTGGGCCAAAGAACATGGCATTGAATGGATATATCATATCCCCTATCATGCACCAGCCTCAGGGAAGGTTGAGCGATACAATGGCTTGTTAAAAACTATCCTGAAGGCAATGGGAGGTGGAAGCTTTAAAAACTGAGATAAGCACCTGGCACAAGGCACCTGGTTAGTTAACACCAGGGGACCAATCAATGGAGCTGGCCCTGCTCAGTCAGGCCTTTTACATACAGTAGAAGGAGATAAAGTCCCTGTGGTGCATGGAAGGAACATGTTAGGAAAAGCTGGCTGGGTTATTCCTGCTTTTGGCAAAGGCAAACCCACTTGTGGGATTGCTCTTGCTCAAGGGCCTGGATGTACTTGGTGGGTGATGCTGAAGGATGGTGAAGCTGATGTGTACCTCAAGGACATTTGATTCTGGCTGAGAATACTCAATTTCAAACTGTATGAGGGGAATTGCTGCGTGATACTAACGGTGTTCCATGAGTGTCTCTCAGGTTGAAGCAGCGATGGTGATGAACCCTGAGCTGGTCTCATCGAGTGGTGCCCAGTAACTTCCCTGAGACTGACATCTCTGACCTGCAGTTCCTGGGCACGAACTGCACCAGATTACACGTCATCTGTCCTGCCTAGAGAGAGGCTGCTGGGATAGACAGAGACCAGCAGTCATGAGCTAGTGATAGACATATTTATGTGTGTGCGTATACATTTGAAGAGAGGCAGAAAGCAGCAGTGATTTGGGCATGACTTAAATGGTATGGAATAAGGGGTGGAATGTCCTGCTTTTGTTAATAACAAGACCAGTTCTCTTTGAGTGAATTTTCCTTTCAGCTAAGTTCTTCTAAATAACTGCACTTTTCTGGATTTAGCTGCAGGTTTTTTCAGACACTGCGCTCCGAAGCTGATAAGGGTGACCAATAGCATGCAGAAGAGGTCCATGTTTAGATTTATTGCTATAGCAACCAAAGATACTGATAATGTCCCATAAGTGAGAGGGGCGTATTTGCGAGTAGGGTCAGACAGAACAGGTGACTAAAACTGACCGAGTATTCTATCCCACTGTCGTGGTTCGACCACAGGGAGACAATCAAAAACCGCGGCAGATGTATTTTCCTTAACCCTCTTCCGCCCTCCCGATTTCCGCCCCGCCTCTCCTCCCCCTTTTTCACTAAGGACAGGTGATTTTGAGAGGAAAGGAAAAGAAGAACAGTGAGAAGAAAGATAGAAAATTTGAAAACATTTACTAACGTTACTAAATAAACATAGAGAAAAAGAAAGCAGAACAAATATTATAGAACCAGTCTTGCAATTCCCAGCAGCGAGTCCGGCAGGATCCTTCAGCCAACCGCAACTATGTTGGGGAATGGCTACGGGAAAAGGGGCATGGGTCCAGTGATCTGCTGTATCAGGAAAGCTTGTTCTAGTCAGCATGAGTAGGCCTTGGTGAGCAAGAGTCAGAAACTGCTGATGGAAAAGTACTGACCGACGGTAATCTGGGTTATTTACGGGCAAAGAGGAGTTTCAGTAAACGACCTTGAGGGACTAGCTCCGGGAAGAAGAGGAGCTTGCATACCAGAGAAACCGCAAGGAGGGTTGGGCTACTTATGTATTCTCTCCAATTATTGAATGACTAGTAGGCATAATTATCTAAGGGACTATATAAGTGTGTGCAACTTATTAATAAATTGAAGTATGCTTTATCACTCATACTGAGTCGGCTGCATTTCTTCCTCCGCCTTCTCAGGTCTGAATCCCTGGTGGGGTTCTTCCCCGCATTTGGCGCCCGAACAGGGACCTGAGTGGCGGATAGGGAAAGGAACGGCGCCGGGAGCAGCGACCGGCGGGCAAGAGCAATCGAACACTGTGCTGCAGTGTATCGTCTCCGACGCCTGAACCGAGTGAAGTTCGCCATTGCTGGGCTACAGGAGGGCTGCAAGGAGGTCCTTAAAGCGCAGGAGGAGGTACCGTGCTCGGCTATAAATAACGGTAGCATGGATTTAGAAGTAGCCCTAGATTTATTGCAAAGCATTTTAGAAAAGCGGGGGGTGGATTATAGTTGCGTTAAACAGCTAGCTGGTCTAGTAGCAACAGGGAAAGCTAAGGGGTGTTTTCAGGATCCGGATTCGTTATTTGAAGAAGCGGAGTGGAGAAAATTAGGAGATGTGTTATGGGATATGGTGATAGATGAGGACAAAACAGCGAAAAAGTTAATGAAACCGTGGTGTGAGGTTATAAATAATACTAAGAGGCATAAGGTCGAGAAAAATTTGGCAGCAGTTGCTTCTCAGAAGTTAGGTCAGATGGAGCCATCTGCTCCACCACTAGATGCCGGAATATCACCCTTTTCGGGTGGGTCTGCACCGCCGCCGCAGACGAATGATTTGTTGTTTAGTAATTGTCGGGTTCCTAATCCACCTTGTTGGCAGACAGTTAAAGTTACGGAAAGAGGGGAGTTAGAGCGACAAGCGGAAACAAGAGAGCAGGGAGATAGCCGTAGTGTGGACGAAGCAAGCGAGCCAGAGAAG
Source organism: Caloenas nicobarica (assembly GCF_036013445.1). Lineage (NCBI taxonomy): Eukaryota > Metazoa > Chordata > Aves > Columbiformes > Columbidae > Caloenas > Caloenas nicobarica. The sequence goes on from NC_088280.1 coordinate 2,438,620, forward strand.
GAGGAAGAGACGGGTAAATCAAACCGGGGTAGTTGTCCTACGTTGCTTAATTGGAGAAGGATCATGGAAGATGCAGCAGAAGGTGGAGATTTTACTCCTCTAGCGTTTCCAGCGATGTTTCAAAGGGATCAGCATGGGGACATGCAAGCAGGGTACAGTCCAATTAGCTGGAAGTTGTTATCTCAGCTCAGGAGTACGGTATCGGAATCTGGTTTGCATGGAGAGCCAACTAAGCAGATGTTGAATTATGTGTTTGGAAGTACGGTATTAGTCCCGGAGGACCTTAAGGTGATCATGAGGATGATTATGACGCAGTCGCAGCTGTTGTTGTGGCAGTGTGCAGTTCAGAATGCGAATCAGGCGACTCGGTCTATTCTAATAACGTTGCCAGCAGACGCTACGATTGAGTTGATGTTAGATCGAATGAGCAGGGTTCCGGTAGGGCCTCAGGCTATGTTGGTGGAAGCTATGGGTAGGTTAGGGAAAGACCTCCTGCAGGCCCAGCAACAAGCTCTAGCAGCCCAGTCGCAGTTTCAAGAACAAGCCTTTGCTGCGTTAGCTCCGCTCCGTGCTGGTGCTGTGGAAGCTGGAAGCCGGCCTCGCAGTACTGAGGGGAGAAGAAGTAATAAGTGCTTCAGATGCGGACGGGAGGGTCATATCCGTCGAGACTGCAGAGCGACTCGAGTGTGGTGCGAGAACTGCAGATCGACCAACTACAGCTCAGAAGCATGTTACTTGGGAAACGGGAGAATGAGCGCGTCGAGCCGCTGCGCCCCGATAAAAATAGCAGCTCCTGCAGTCGCGACATTGGAGCAACAAACAGCGAGTCGGGAGGAACCAGTACCAGCGTCACGCAACCCGCAGTCGTCCTCCAGCCAGCCACAAGAGGGAGCCTCGGGTTGGACTTGGCAACCGCAGTAGAAATAACTTTAACGGACTCCAAACCGCGACGTGTAGCGACAACAGTAAGAGCGCCCTTAGTGATCAACGGTCAACCGCAGGGTGCATTGCTGATAGGGCGATCTTCAAGCAGTATGAAAGGACTGACAATTATTCCTGGACTTATCGATGCGGACTATACGGGTGTCATACACATCATGATTCAGACATTGTTTCCACCTATCCATATTCCTCGAGGCAGCAGAATTGCGCAATTGATACCGCTAATGCAGTTGACAAGAGACATGAAAACAGCGTCTCGGGAGGAGCGAGGTGATCAGGGTTTTGGATCTACAGGACCTGCAGCATTGCTGACAATGCCCATGCATCGACGACCGAAGACAACCGTGCGACTGGAATGTCGGGGCCAATTTTTATTACTGTCTATGTTGTTGGACACTGGGGCAGATTTAACCATCGTGGATGCAAAAGCCTCTCCGGAGTGAGTCGCCCCTTGAGAAGGCCCAGACGGTGTTTACTGATGCAGGCAAGAAATCTAGAAGGGCTGCCATTACTTGGAACGTCAACGGTGAGTGGCACCACCACTTGCTGGAGGCAATTCCAGAGGATTCGCTGCAGACCCTTGAACTTGCTGCCGTGGTATGGGCTATGGGGACTTGGAAGGATGAGGCTGTTAATGTGGTGACTGATTCTCTGTATGTGGCAGGCGTTTTGCAGAGAATTGAAGATGCGCAGATCAAAGATGTTAAGCAACCGCGCTTGGGGGAATTATTTAGACAGCTGCGTAGCTCAAGGACATGGGTGTGAAGAGTTTGATGGTATGCGTTGCTTTAATATCTCTGATCACAGCAAGTCCATTCAGTCACAACTAAAGCAGTTGCGGGATCACGTGGAGAAGTTACAAGTAGAGGACGATCCTTTTAGAGCATGGTGGGTTTCGCTAAGATTTCCAAGCTGGTTGCTGAGCTTTTTAAGGCCAATGTTGGTCGGTTTTATCTTTATCATTATTATATTAAGTATTGGAATCTGTTGTTTATCTTGTATCCGCAATATGTGTGTCAAAGTTATCGAATCTGTTTTTCGCAAAGATGTATTATTAGCCCAAAAAGAAAAAGGGGGAATTGTTGGGGAATGGCTACGGGAAAAGGGTCATGGGTCCAGTGATCTGCTGTATCAGGAAAGCTTGTTCTAGTCAGCATGAGTAGGCCTCGGTAGGCCTCGGTGAGCAAGAGTCAGAAACTGCTGATGGAAAAGTACTGACCGAGGGTAATCTGGGTTATTTACGGGCAAAGAGGAGTTTCAGTAAACGACCTTGAGGGACTAGCTCCGGGAAGAAGAGGAGCTTGCATACCAGAGAAACCGCAAGGAGGGTTGGGCTACTTATGTATTCTCTCCAATTATTGAATGACTAGTAGGCATAATTATCTAAGGGACTATATAAGTGTGTGCAACTTATTAATAAATTGAAGTATGCTTTATCACTCATACTGAGTCGGCTGCATTTCTTCCTCCGCCTTCTCAGGTCTGAATCCCTGGTGGGGTTCTTCCCCGCACAACTAGATTCAGCCTGTCGTGAGGCCTCAGCTTGCAGGGACAGCAGAAAAACGCAGAGACGAAGCAAACCAGCAGGAGACCCTATTCTCTATTGTTTAGGAGCATTAGTAAAGCATTTAAAACTTTTCCAACTTGCAAGTCTCTCTCCCTCTTCCTCCTACTACCTTTCCTTACTGGGGAGGGCAGGGGGGTTAACACAGAGCATCTGCCACGGTTTATTGTCACCCTGCAGTAAACGGTGACAGGTTTATTGGTGGCCCGTACGGGGATAAGAGAAACCGCGACAAGATGTGACCCGACCTGCAAAGGGTCTAGGTGGTCAGGAACCATAAGCTTAAGCTGTGCTATAGAATTCTGTGCTACGCTACTTGGAAAATTGTGCTGTGCTCATGCTGTTTGTAGAAATCCTATGCTACTCTGATCATGAAATTCTAGGCTGTGCTGATCATAAAGTTCTGTTTAAGAAATAAAGCTTTAATTGTAAATACAACTTAGCGCCGTCATCATTCCGCCCAGGATCGCCAGAAGAACCCGTCTGTTCCTGTAGTATCGTGTGGCAGCCCTGACCAAAAGGGGACAGAGGGAGACGCAGCGTGACTGTCCAGAATTGGCATTTGGCTCAGGGGAGTGTGCAGGGCAACAGGGACCCAGATGAGCTGATCCCAAGTGCCCATGGCCACCTATTTCTCCTTCTCACCTTCTAGGTGATGCTGGTCAAGGCCCAGGCACCTGCAGTCTTAGGCTTTCGATATGAGGCTTTTGGCCCTAAAAAGAGGGCTTTGGGGCCTACAGGGGAGGGCTTGGACTCTAAAAATGCAGATTTGGGGCCTAAAATAAGGAAGGCATTGGGGTCCTACAAATGAAGGTATGAGACATAAAAGAGGGATTGGGTGGCTATAAAGGTGGGTTTGGACCCTCAAAATGAGGGTTTGGACCCTTCAAATAAGGATTTGGGCCTTAAAAATTACCTTTGGGGCTGTAAAAATGAGGGATGTGGACACTAAGAATGTGGCTTTGGAACCATGAAGGAGGCTTTGGTCCCTGAAAACAGTGAGGCTTTGGAAAGTACATTTAGTTTTTAGGCCCTAAAAATGAGGCTTTGGGCCAAGAAATGATGAGGCTTTTGACACTAAAATGAGGCTTTGGACCCTTAAAATGACCATATGGAAACCGAACATTTAGGTTTGAAAACTGTCAGTTAGGCTTGAAATCCTAAAAAAAGGTTGGGCCCTGAAGTGAAGCTTTGGACTCTGCATAGGAGACACTAGGCCCTCCAAATGAGGCCTTGGACAAAACAATGAGATTTCAGGCTCTATTGATGTATCTTCGGACTCTAAAGTGAAGCTTTAGGGCTTTAAAATGAGGCTTTTGACCCTATAAATGGAGCTTTGGGCCCTAAAATAGAGGCAGAAGAAGGGTTTGGACCCTAAACAGCGTTTGGACAGTGGGGCTCTCAGCAGCAAAAGAGGGCTTTGGACTCTGAGGAAAGGGTTTGCGCCTCAAAAACTGAGTATTTGGATCCTGAAATTAACAGGGTTTGGACCCTAAAATTGGGGCACTGGACCCTAAGAATGAGGCTTTGGAGCCTCAAAGTGAGGGTCTGGGCCCTTAAAGTAGGGTTTGGACCTTAGAATGGGTATTTGACTCTCAAAATGAAGGCTGAGACCCTAACAATAGAGGGGCTGGACCCTAAAAATGAAACTTTGGGACCTGAAATGAAACATGTTATAGAAAATCTGGGCTGTAGACTCTAAATATGAGGATTTGGGCCCTAAAGATTAGGATTTGGGCCCTACAAATGAGACCTAGGACGCTAAAACAGAGGATGTGGGCCCCATAAAGGACTCTTTAGGTCCTAAAAATCATGAAGAGTGTCCAGAAGAGGCCACAAAGTTGGTGAAGGGTTTGGAGGGGAAGCCGTATGAGGAGCGGCTAAAGTCACTGGTTTTGTTCAGCCTTGAGGAGACTGAGGGGAGGAGACCTCATCGCGGTCTGCAGTTTCCACACAAGGGGAAAAGGAGGGGCAGGCGCTGAGCTCTTCTCTCTGGTGAACAATGTCAGAATCCCAGGGAATGGCAGGAAGATGTGCCAGGGGAGGGTCAGGTTGGACAGGAGCAAAAGGTTCTTCACGCAGAGGGTGCTGGGCACTGCAACAGGCTCCCCAGGGAGGTGTCGAGGTGTCGTGGCCCGAAGCCTGACAGTATTCCAGGAGTGATTGGACAAGACCCTCAGAGACATGGTGTGAATTTTGGAGTTGTCCTGTGCAGGGACAGGAGCTGGACTCGATGATCCTTGTGGGTTCCTTCCAGCTCATGACATTCGGTGATTCTTTAGTGCTAGTTCCAGTCCCAGGGCTAGAGTGAGCCAGGCTGCTCCTGGTGCCGGCCCAGGCTCTTTGCATTCCCCGAGTCTTGGTGCCAAATCTGTCCCAGTGCCAGGGTGTGGCCAGGGTTTCCCAGCAGGGACTTCCACTGCAAACCAGTTCTCCCAGTATGGCCTGGCTCCCCTTCGCCCCCTGGGGCAGGATGAGTCTGGTGTGGAGTCCATGGCTTTATTCAGCCTGTCCCAGTGCACAGGGACAAGGGACCTGTGGGACCAGGCCAGTTGTGTCCCCTGCCGTGAGGGTCACCCCCTGCCCACCCTGAGTCAACTGGAGGGTTTTCCCCCAAAATATGGAGCAGATGCTCTCTGTTAACCCCCCTGCCCTCCCCTGTAAGGAAAGGTAGGACGAGGAAAAGGGAGAGAGACTTGCAAGTTGGAAAAGTTTTAATTGCTGTACTAATGCTACTAGCAAATAGAGAAAATCATACAAAAAGAGGCTTGAACCAGGGTGGGGGCGTCCTTCCCAGGGGCCTCCATCTTGGCACAGCAACTGCTCTGGAACACACAGACACTTTTCATCTCCGCTCAACACTGGAGGAGTCTTAGCCCATCAGTACAACCAGGAGGAATCCAGACCTTCCCTTTGCAACTTCAGCGTGGTTTGAAACTGTTTCAACAGTGAGAGATGTCAACCAAGGAAACATTCTCGTGACTTGCCCATGCACCAGTACTGCAGTTACCAGACCCAGTTGTGGGCTCCCCAGTTGAAGAAATACTAGGAATTCCTGGAGAGAGTTCAGCGAGGGCTATGAAGATGATGAGGGGTCTGAAGCGTCTTTCTTATGAAAAAAGCCTGAGAGAGCTGGGGCTGTTCAACCTGGAGTAGAGAAGCTGGGAGGGGATCTCACTTATGCTGATAAATATCTCCAGGGTAGGTGTCAAGAGGATGGACCAGACTCTGTTCAGCGGTGCCCAAGGAGAGTCAATGGGCACAGCCTGAAACACGAAGGTTCTGATAAGAGGAACAGGAGTCTTTAGAGACCCCTAGGCCTAATGTAACAAGGTTAGGCCTAATGTAATAAGACTAGGCCTCACATAACAGGAACTTAATAGAGAAACAATAGCTCTGTAGAGACTGGACATGAGGCCAAGGGGGATGTCCTCGGTTTGCAAGCTGGGAAAGCGGAATGTTCCACTAAATGAAGAAAGAGCTACGAGACTTTTGCTGAGTAGCAGCACAAAACGACAACATGCGTGCTCAAGAAATTAGGTCAAGAAGCTGCAACTGGGGTGGGTACCAGGCTGCAAAAACCAGTGGGAATCACTAGAGAACCCCGACGAAGACCCTCAAATACCAAAGATGGACTTCCGACAAAGAGCGTGACCACGTAAATAATTGAGGTTTATTGCATGAACCAAGCAGTAGAAACAAATGAATATGCCATTGGTACGTGTAATAAATATGAAGAAGCGCGAGTTGTGCATACGGTCCATTAGAGAACCACTCCTCCAATCGTCTGGCGCGCTGTAATATAAGTGCCTGTTTTTTAACACTTTCAAAATAGTGTTAAGGAGTCTTTTTGCCACCTTTTCGGTATCAGTTCCATCTGAATATATGAGGGAAACTTCTTTCAGGAGATGGACTTGATGATCCTTGTGGATCCCTTCCAACTCAGGACATTCTAGGATTCTAGGATTCCATGATTCTTCCCTTTGAGGGTGACAGGGCACTGGAAGGGGCTGCCCAGAGAGGTGGTGGAGTCTCCTCCTCTGGAGACATTCAAACCTGCCTGGATGCCATCCTGTGCAATGTGCTCTGGTGACCCTGAGTTAGCAGCTGGGTTGGAGGAGATGATCTCCAGAGGTCACTTCAACCCAACCCCCCCAGTCTGTGGTTCTGTGACTTACTCCTTTTTCCTGGTGCTCTGCTTTCATTACTTCTGTCTGGCACTTTTCCCCCTTAATGCCATAGGAGTTTAACCCCTCACCAGCCAGATTTCTCCTTTTTTTTCTCCTTTCTGTCAGTCAAGGATTCGTCTGCAGAACGCTTCCTATGCACTAAAATGTCCCTGGCTTCTTGGGACTTGGGCACCTTGGGAGGAGTGGCGAGTGTTCTTAGAACTCCAAGACCTGCATTAGGTTTCCCATCGCTATGGATATTTTGCTAACCTGAGGAGTTTCCCTCACTCCCTCCCTCCCTCTTCAGGTGGCCAGGAAGGCTTCTGCATGATGTGCAGAATGGAAGCACATGTTAAACAGGTCCTGTTTGCCTCAGCCAGTGCCGTCGAGCCTTGGGCTGTCATCAATGATCTCAAAGGTTCATAGTCCAGGTGCTATGACATGCTTTATTCCGACCTTGTAGTACTGAAGTAGTAACATCTTCTTTCTTAGAAATAGGAGAAAATTTGCAGCACGGCAGGGAGGAAGATGCCCATGAATTCTTAAGCTACGCTGTCGATGCCATGCAGAGAGCTTGCCTGAGTGGAAGCAGCGAGTAAGCAAATTGCCTTTCCCATGTTCCCAAGCCCTTTGGATTCTTCAGTGTCCTCCCATGAAGGAAAACTATACTCGGGACTTTCCGACAAAGGAAAACTCTTGGAGGAGATAACTCTGCGCTACCATTTGTTTCCAGCTTGGACATGTCTTCTCAAGCAACTACTCTCGTCTATCAGATCTTTGGGGGCTTTCTGAGATCCAGAGGTACATTTCCACAGCTATTGCTCTCCTTGGAACTGTCTGTGCCCTCCTGTCTGCCTGCGATAACAGCTGATCGTGTGATTGGCGCAGTGGGTGTGAAGAGCGTAACCCGGCACACTCCGTCGACTTCCCCTCTCGCTGAGCATTTCCATTTGCCTTCCAGTCACGTGCTGGAGCTGCCACGCGGTTTCCGATTCCTACGAGGTCTTCCTGGATGTCTGTTTGGACATCAAAGTATGAGGGTTTGTAATTGTGCCTCAAGACGTCCCAAGGCCACTGTAGCTTTCCAGAATCCACACAGTTGGCTTAAAAATGTGTCCTACAAACACAAGAGAGCCTGGTGGTGGGCAGGGGGTGGAATGGACTATGTTCTTCTGCAGAGGCCGTGGCAGTGGCCTCCCTGTCGGTGCTGGCTTTCAGCTGGACTAGCAGGCATTATTGTCACTGCACCCGGGACGTCCTCTCCTCCTCTTCCCTTTGTCCTCCCTCAACACCTGTCTGGCTCCCAGGCCTGCGGGGTGTGTTGTGTTCAGTACTGATGACCCTGCACACCATCGTAGCTGAACTGGGAGCTGCCACAGAGCGGGAGCTCTGGAGAGTGTTGGGAATCCCTGGGAGATGTTCAGCTTAACGCCCTCTTTCTGCCTCCGTCTGGGCACTGCTTGTGGGTTCACAGTGGGGCTCCTCAGCGTCATCAAGCTGTGTTTTTGTGTAAACTCCTAGGAAGCGTTTGTGCGAGGGCATTTCCCCAGGCTCAGGGCTCTCCTTTCTCACTCCTCCAGAAAGCCTCATCTGTCACCGCAGCTCTGGAGGACTTTGTGAAACCCGAGCACCTGGATGGCGAAAACTGCTTTAAATGTAGCAAGTAAGACGATTACTAACGACATACTAGCACTAGATCCTGAGTGAAGGTGCCGCATGTCATCGAGCAGAAGTCATCTTTTCCCATGGCTTTAAGGCACCCTAATGAGACACAGCTTTTTATACATGGCCTTATGGTACTGAATAGCCTTAAACCGGCATAAGGATGTGTGAGACATGAAAGGCTGTCTGGCCTTCTGGGGGAAAAAAGTGCATTTCAGCCCTGGGCTCTGTGCTTGCTTTCGAGGTGTGACAAGATGGCTGCCGCCTCCAAGAGGTTCACAATCCACCGCGCGCCCAAGGTTCTCACGGTGTGTCTGAAGAGGTTCGAAGGTTCGACCGGCGAGAAGATCAGCAAGGTGCGTACGCGAGTTGAGTGCAGCTTTCGCTTCCTGGAGCAGATTTCCCAAAGCGGGATGCTGTGTCACAAGTTGTTCGTGTTGACACTTTCACGTTCCCTTCTGGGGAGAGTTCCCGTGGGAAGACAAGCGTGTCCTCTGCTCCCAGAGAGCTGCTTTGGCCGAGAGCACTTTCCTGCCACCCGACCCACGACGTGTTGCTTTCGGGAAAACCAAGTGTTCCTGAGTCTAAACGATGCATCATACACCTCTAGCACTCAGTCTTGGAAGGCTGTTCCCTGAAGTATTTCAGGTTCCTCACTGAGCCCTCTTGGTGCCTCCGTAGATTGTGGAGTATCCTGAGTACCTGGATCTTCACCCCTACACGTCTCAGACAGACGGAGAACCGCTCCTCTACACCTTATATGCCGTCCTGGTACACAGCAGTGGCAGCTGCCGTGCAGGACACTACTTCTGCTACATAAAGGTGAAAAGCAACTTCCTTCCGAACAAGGGAAACCTCGTCATTAGTGGCAGCCAAGGTGTTGGGGAGGAAGGTCTCCTTACTGGCTGGATAGGATTTGTTTTGCTGTCCTCTCGGTTCTGCAGTTTTCTGCCTGTGTTTTTGTGGAGAAAACACGCAGTTCCTCTGCAGATATCGATGCCTTTTTTTACAGGCCAGCAACGGACTGTGGTATGAGATGGACGATACCTCTGTGGTTCTGCATGACATCAATGCAGTTCTCCGGCAGCAAGCCTATTTACTGTTTTATGCCAGGTAAGAACAAGTATTAAGCTGTGTTCAGAATACATTTCCTTCTCCTGGCTTTGCAGGTGTCCCTGCCCAAGGAAGGGCAGATGGAACTGGACAATCTTTAAGGCCCCTTCTAACCCACACATTTGATAGTTCTGTGGTTCTATGAAATGGAGGCCGTAGGGGGCTGACCTGGTGGGAGGACCTCTGTCAAATTTCCCATTTGCAGTCTTGGTTACGTCTTCTCTCTGTTGCAGAAACCGCTCCAAGGAAATGACGAAACCCCAGCGGAGGCTGCAAGAACAGCCCTCAACAGAGATCACGCTTTTTGCTTTTTTCTTCTCCAGGTGCTCTGATTTGGAAAGTGGACAAAGGGCTGTTTCCTCATCGGTACCATCCTATGGCCATTCCTCCCTCAGTCAGTGGGCGGCCGGCAGCAAGCAGGTGGGTTCTGTGGCACCACAGGGTCTTCCTCTTAGGACTAAGGTCACTCCGGGGAAGTGGGTCAGGGCACCAGATGGACAGCGAGTTTCTTTTGGGGATCTTGGCATCGCTCTATTTCCCTCCCACGCTGCAGCTTTCTGCACAGTTGCAACACGGCTCCCCTCCCAAGCATCCCAACAAGATCCGTCCCTTTTTCTGCCTTTGGCCCTTCTGCCTTTGCAGCCTCCAGGAGAGCCTTTGCGAGGCCCTTAGCTGTCCTCTCACACAGCTTCTGGGGGTTCCGTGCTGTTCTAGTCCTTTCAGGAGGAAAGGGCAGCACCTTTTCACAGCTCTCTTTGCAGGACATGGCAGAGGACATGGAGGACTCTCCAGAGGACAGCAGCTCCTCCACAACAGCCAGCACCAGCCGGCAAACTGGGCAGGTGCACGGGAGGCAGCTGTGGGCTGGCTCTGCCCCATCTGCCCACGTAAGCTCAACATAGGCACGGATTGCCTGGGTAGGGTGGGGGCCAGCGAGCGCTCCCTGCTCGACACCAGGAACACGTTTCCCTGCATGCTGGCAGCTATAGAGACATCCAGAACCCAATCCTGGGACAGCAGCTGGGACATCTCCTCCTTTTCCAGTCTTCCCATCAACTGGCTTTTAGTGCTCTTCACAACCTCCTTCAGTTCTTGGCTCAACCAAGAAGTAAGAGTTGTGGTGGGTTTCAACCCTCTGCACATGGACATCTCCCGATGGGTCTTCTTCTCTTCCTGACCTCTTTTGCCCCTCCCAGCTGCTTCCCGTAGCATCCCAGCTGTCATTTGGCTGCAGCAGCTGAGTGCTCTCCTGAAGTCCAGGATCTGTTCTCTGCTGCTCTCTTTCCTCCCTCCTTTCAGTATCTTGAACCAACACTGTTTTGTGGTCCCCACAGCCAAAGCTACCATTGACTACCATGTCCCAAAGCCATGTCTTCCCTGCTGCTGACGAGCAGATCCATCTGTGCATCCTGCTGGCTGGCCCTTCTAGCGCTTGTAGCAAGAAGCTATTTCGGACACCCTGCGGAAATCTCCTTGACTGCTTTTGTTCTGTCATCTTGCAAGCAAATTTCAGAGCAGTTTGGGAAGCTTGCTGGCAAAGCTGCTGTGTCTTACTGACTTTTCTGCTTTTCCCTCACTGTTTAGGCCGGAAGGCACAAGAACAACATTCCCGCTTGGCAGGTGGTTTCCCCGACTTTTGGGTTTGGGTAAGCAGCAAAGACATGGCAATGATCTCCCCCCGTTTCTGGCACTTGTCGGTGGCATCAGCAGGGGACATGTGTGAGCAAAGGGCTCAGCAGGGCTGGCGTGGCCTCCCTGTCCCTGCTGAGAGGATTCCTGCTGTCCCCGAGCAGGGACAACGCGAGGGCTGCTCTCCAGTGTCCCAGCAACAGCCCTGGTCCTCCGGGCCACCAGCAAGCCCTGGCTGGCGGCAGGGCCAGCACTCTGTGCCCATGAGCCCAGCCCTCCTCCCTCAGCCCGGGGCCTCTCTTCTCTGCCTCCCCGTGCAGTCACTGCCACCCCTGCTGCCAGCTCTGCTGCGGGCGCTGCCGCAGCACTGCCGGGCGTCTCTGCAGGGCTGCGGGCACTGCCCGGCTCAGCAGCAGCATCAGGGCACTCGGTGTGACACGGCTTCGCTGCCTCCCTTCCTACCATAGTCCTTTGAAGAACACCTCCAGCCTTCTGAGAGGACAGACATCATCCTTGTGTCCATCGAGGCCATGAGAGACTCCAGCACCTTTGACAAGAAGGCGGCAACGGACATGCTGGACAGGGTCATGGAAATCCCTGACTTCTGGCTGGTGGATGTAAGTGGCCTGTGGCTGCCTTGCAGCCCTGTCAGGCCTTGTTGCTCCCTCCATCCCTCCCTCCCAAACCCTGGTGTCTTGGGCACCTGAAGCCACCTGAAGGCAGCAGACAAGGATGGAAAGGGCAGCGGAGGAAATGGCCGCAATCCGGGGGCAGCACCATCCTCACCTGTGTCCCCTCCAGGTGCCAAAGATCATGAGGTGCATCCACCAAAACCTGGAGAGCATCACCACAGCATCAGCCCGGCAGAGCGTGGAGTCCCTGCTTCTCCTGATGGCCGACAGGAGCCCTGGGGAGGTGGTCACCATGCTGCTGAGGATCACTCCACAAGGAGACCGGTACTGGCCTCAAAAGCCATCAGGGCTTGTTCTCCGTGGGGAGAGGGGCCCACAGACACTCTGGCTGCCAGAGCCAAGGAATCCTGCAGGACACTCCAGAGGAGCAGGACCCTCCATCCCCCCACGCTTTCCAGCCCTGGCGGTCAGCCAGGCCTGCAGCAGCCACAGCTGAGCAAGCCAGCCCAGAGCCCCCCATTGCGCTCCTGACAGCCCCACGGGAGCACCAGCTCAGCCCTCTGCTGCTGCCCGGGGCATCCCAACCGTCCTGCAGCGCTGAGCGCAGCCACGCTGCTGTGGCCGGGGCTGCCCTGCTGACAGAGCGCTCTGGCTTGCAGCACTGCCCTGGACATGTGGAGGGTGGTGTTCTCTGCACCCAAGACTCTGGACAAGATCTTAATGGAGTTCCTCAGCAGACTCCTGATGGCAGACTACCTGTTGCTCGAAGGCCTCATCAGCCTGTCAGAAAGACCTGACATGGTGAGCAGGGTGGCGTCAAGGGGGCCGTGTTGGCAGCTGGGGCTGGGGCAGTGCGTGCGGCGGCTGAATGGCCTTGGGTGGGGGTCAGGCAGTGCGTGAGAGCTCCAAATGCTCTCTCTGCCGTGCTGGGGCCCGATGGCTGCCTGGGGAGCTTTCCAGGCACCGAGGCTCTCCAAGCCACCTGCCCCTTGTGGCCTGTGGGAAAAGCGGAAGGCTGAGCAGGGCACGGGGACTCTTTGCTTTTCTTCCCTCCCTGCCCTACTCCTTCTCTCCTGCATCCCCACCTGTGTGGCCATGGCCACCACCTGCCCGGAGGCTGCCACAGAGATTCCTGTGCCACCTGTGCCAGGAAGCCGAGCAGGGGGCTGGTGCTCAGTGACCAGCATTTTTGCCAGGGTGGTCTTTGATCATTTCACAACAAGGAAACTCTCCTTCATACAGGCAAGAAAAATGCAGGTCCTCCCGCTCTTCGTCATGGGGCTGATTTGGCATGGCAACACAGAAATCAAAACGAAGGCGCTGGTGTTCTTAAACAACATGATGGGTCACCTGAAGAGACAAGAGGCCAGCCCCATCGCTGAGAAACTGGCGAAAAAGCTCCGGCCCCTCTTTGACGACGTAAGGCTGATGGAGGAGAAAGAGCCCTGCGGGTGGGCAGCCTGCAGTGACAGCTGCCCTTCAGCCCAGCCCCGCGGGCAGCACTGGGAGCAGGCGCTGCTCCCCTGGGCTCTCGTGGGGTGGCTTCTGGGCTTTGCAGCCCAGCACAGCTCCCTGCTGCACAATCTGCCCCTGGAGCATCTCCCCTCACATCAGCCCCGATGCTGCCCCTGCTCACTGTGGGCAGACAGCTGCTGGTTTTAAAGTCCAACTTTCCGCCCTCCTCCCAGGAGTCCAGCCAGCTGCGAGAGCTCTCCATCCGCCTCTTCAGAGAGCTGGTGCAGTCAGTGGTGGGGTGCGACAAGAAGAGGATGAAGAGCTACGTGCGCCATGCACTGCACCCCCTCTTCTTTCATCTGAGTGACCAGAGCGACAGCGTGGCCATGGTACAGATTTCCACTGCCACCACCCTGGTCCCACAAGGCTCGGCAGATGCCCGTGGCCACCGAGGCCTGAACAGGCTTGTCCCTACGGGCTCCTGAGCTGTCCCTGCAGGTGCTGGAGCTTGAGCTTTGAGCCTCAGTCCTGTCCGCCAGGGCTGTGCCCAAAAGAGCCCCAGATGTTGGAGCCCGGGCACGTCCCAGCTCCCAAAGGGCAGGATCATCCCAGGAACAAAGCCAAGAGCAGGGGGACACCAGGTCTCCTTCCCCAGGCCGTGGTGCCATCTCCCAGCTTCTGCTGTTCCGCAGGCCGCCGGGGAAGCCCTCCTTGCTGCAGCAGAGCTGCTCAAGTGGAAACAGCTCCAACACCTGGTGCGGACGCAGCAGAAATGGAGGATTGGAGAGTGCTTGGTGAGGACAACCCCCAAGGCCCAGGGCCCAGGCCGGACGAGGGCTGCCCCCCGTGGCTGGGCTGTGGGCTCTGCAGATGTGCCTCGCCTGCCCTGCTGCAGCCCCGAGCTGCATCCTTGTGCCCTGTCCTCAAGAACAGAGCCCCCAAGGGCTCTTCTCTCTGCCCTTCTCCCCTCCCCACTCCCAGCGGGAGGGAGGCCTCTCAGCACCCCTGGGACCCCTGGGCCTGTGTCTCCATCTCAGCCGCAGCCCCACAGGGCTCCTGCCTGGGAGATGGGAATTGCCTTGGAGGGGAAGGGCTACGGCTGCTGCTGGGAGGAGGGACTGGTCTGGCCAACTGGGGAGGGACAGTGACGTGCCCATCTCCTTGTGCTCTCTGCAGCTGGAGCAGGACAGGAGCAGGGCTGAAGAATACTTGAGTCAGAGCCTGCCGTACCTGAGGGATGCTCAGGCCAGCTTGCGAGAGGCGGCCGTGAGGTTCATCGGTGAGTCACAGCCCCCGGGGTCCCTCTCCTGGCAGTCTGGCCCAGCTCTCCGCTGCTGCTCTGGCACCAGGAGCAGCCCTGTGGCTGCCAGAGCCCCGGCTGCCCCGTGCAGGGCCTTGGCCTCCCCTCCCAGCCCTGCCCACGCAGCTGGCCTTGGTGGCCGCCTTGCTCAGTCCCAGCACCTCAGCTCCTGGTCTCCCCTGGGGTCAGCTCTGATGAGGGGAGGGATCAGGGCTCTGACGGAACTCTGTGCCCAGGGCTGGCTGCACAGCCCCTGAGGGACCGAAGGGAGGAGGAGAAGCTGTCTGAGGTCTGCAGCGGTGAGTAGGGGCCGTGCGGTGTTGGCCGGGGCTGGTGGGGCAGGGGACAGAGCCTGGGCAGGGTGCTGCCACGCCTGGCCCTGCTCCCGGGAAACATGAGGGGCATTTGGGGCATTCCTGCGCAGCCGCTCTCTCCTGAGCGGAGAGCGAGGCGCTTGGGGCTGCCACGGAGGGGATGCCTGGGGGTCTCTGCAGACACACGAGGTCATGTGGGCTCCGCTTCTTTCTGCTGCAGCCCTTCAGCCCTTGGAGAAGGACAGCGAACCCTCCATCTGCTCCCTGGCAGCTCAGACCATCCTCATCCTGAGCCGCCCAAGGAAGCAGCCAAGATCACGGTGGACCCTGCAAGCCCTGTGCTGCTGGCGTTGCTAAGCCGGGCGGAGGTGCAGCTCTTCTCGGGGAAAGGGCTGCGTTTTATTACAATAAAGCTGCAGCAAGAAGCCCAAAGCCCTGGTGTCCTTCAGATGTGCAGCGCCCTGAGCGTGCTGAGCAGACAGCGTCATTCCTGGGCTCTCCCGCTGCCGCAGAACAGCTGCCCCTCAGCACAACGATGGAGATATTTATCAGCATAAATAAGATCCTCTCTCAGAGGAAAATCCAACGTCAGTCCCGTCTTCAAAAAGGGCAAGAAGGACGACCCAGGAAACTACAGGCCAGTCAGCCTCACCTCCATCCCTGGAAAGGTGATGGAGAATCTTATTCTGGACGTCATCTCCAAGCATGAGGACGAAAAGAAAGTTATCCGGAGTAGTGAGCATGGACTCACCAAGGGGAAATCATGTTTGACCAACCTGATGGTCTTCTACGATGGTATGACAGGCTGGGTAGATGAGGGAAGAGCAGCGGGCGTTGTCTACCTTGACTTCAGCAAGGCTTTTGACACCGTCTCTCACAACATCCTCATAGGCAAGCTCAGGAAGCGCGGGCCGGATGAATGCACGGTGAGATGGATCAGGAACTGGCTGGATGGCAGAGCTCAGAGGGTTGTGATCAGCAGTGCAGAGTCTGGTTGGAGGCCTGTAGTTAGGGGGTTGCCCAGGGGTCAGTACTGGGTCCAGCCCTGTTCAACCTGTTCATCAATGACCTGCATGAAGAAACCGAGTGCACCCTCAGCAAGTTTGCCGATGACACCAAACTGGGAGGAAGGGTTGACACGCCAGAGGCTGTGCTGCCATTCAGCGAGGTTGTTCCTCCCCCTCTACTCTGCCATGGTGAGGGTGCATCTGGAGTTACTGGGTCACTTCTGGGTTTCCCAGTAGAAGAAGGACAAGGAACTGCTGGGGAGAGTCCAGCAGAGGGACACAAAGGTGATGAGGGATCTGGAGCATCTTTCTTATTTGCTATTTATATAATAAGTCTATAAATTTCTCCCATGAATTTTTGTCTGGAGTTAAGATATTTTAATATTTGATCCTTATATCATATTTGAGTAATATTTGATCTTTAGATCAAATTTGAGCTCTATATCATCTTTACTACCTGTATAACAGGTATATAAACTTTTCCCAGCAATTCTTTTCAGGAGGTAATATATTTTAATATTTGATCTTTAGATCATATTTGAGCTTTATATGCTATTAAATATTTCTATAATAAGTATATGATCTTTTTCCCACTAATTTCCCTCTGGAGTTCATATCTTTAATATTTGATCTTTAGATCATATTTACTAGTTCTATAATAAATATATGAACTTTTTCCCACTGTTTTTTGTCTGGGCTTAGTCTGTTTTCTTCCCTTAGACTTATCAGTGCCTGGCAGTCGTGGTTTGTTATTCCACCACCCCCACTTCTCTCACTGTCACTCTCCCCATCCCTTTGCCCCGTTCTTCACCTCTGCCAGCTCCCACAGCTCCTCTTCCCTGCCCCTCATCTGAGCTGCGTTCCCTTCAGCTGCCCCTTCAGTCCCCTCTTCCCCCAGCCCTGTTTTACTCTTCACATCACCCCCAGCACCACTTTTGTGCAGTTTGGGGTTAATTCCTGCCAGTGGGGATGAGGAAGCTGCTATGTCCTCAGGGGCTGGAAGGGCTGTCCGGGTCAACCTGTCTCTCCAACATGACCCATCGAGGGGCAGCAGCTCATCCCCAGCCCTCCCAGGTTTTTTATGCTTTTTTAGGTTGTTTGTAAGTAGTTTCTTTCCAGCTTCTTTGTTTGTAGTTTCTTTCTAGCTTCTTAGTTTGTAGGTGCTTTGTTTCTACTTTCTTTTTCGTCAGCTTTTGTGTTTCTACCTTCTTTATTTCTACCTTCTTTATTTCTACCCTGTTTGAATGCACGTTTCAGTTGTTTGTTTTAGTTCAGTTGATATTAGTTGGTTTGGGTGGGTTTTTTTTTTTAAGCTGGTTGATTGAGGGGTGAATTTTCAGTTGGTTGTTTCGTGCGGAATTTGTTTATAGGTGATTTCTATGTTGTTTGTAGGTCATCTAAGGTTGGTTGGTTTCTGTTGTTGAAGGTTGGAGAAGTTTAGTTTAGGTTAGTTTTCTTAGGTTGCTTGGTTTAGGTTTGTTGGGTTAGCTTACTTTAGGTTGCTGGCTTCAGGCTGTTTGATGTCCTTTTGTGAAGGTTGATTTGTATTGTTTCGTGTAGGCTGTTTTTTCATTTTTTTTCTTAGGTTGTTTGGTCTATGCTGTTTAAGGAAGGTACTTTCGGTTTGGTATAGTTAGCTTGTTAGTTTGGTTTGGGTTTTTGGTTTAGATAGGTTCAGGTTGTTTCAGCTTGTTTTTCTGAAGCTTTTTTGCCTGTGGTTGTTATGGAGTCATTAGCACTTAAAAGAATGAATCCTGTTAGCAATGCCTAAATAGGTGGACACATTTCCGGGCAGTCTAGTCTTTTAAGAAAGAGAAGAACGATTTGAAGAACCCTCGATAAGGAGTTCTTGCAGCTTATACCTTCTTATATCTTGCAGCTTATACCTTCTTGCATCTGCACAGTTAGTTGAGTCTTCTTTAACATATATCTTGAGACTGTTGTGTACAGTGTCCTTCAGCTGAACTTTGCTCATTATACACTCATTATTATCCTAAACATGACACCCCCAGGAGGGAAGAGCCAGGCCCAGCCTGAGACCCCTCCTCAGGGAGCCCGCCTAGTGCTAAAATGGTTGTGTCACCGACATGCAAATGTGTCACCAACTGGCTCTTTAGCACTGGCCTGAGGCTGTGAATGTAGTGACGAGATTTTGCACGGGAACTGATGGTTCCTCTTCCAGCCCGAATCCTTGAACCGGCCAGAATGAAACGTGCTTTTAATCCACATCACTTGATATCTGTAAGGAACTGGAAAAGGTGAATGTGGCTGAGGAATGTAACTATTGCTCAGCTGATTGCAATTGCATATAAAGTGTAGCATAGCAGGAAGAAAAAAACAAAATTTAAAAAGGCAAAGAGAGCCCAGGCCTGTGCTGTACAGCTTCAACATAAACTTCAGGCCTGTGTCCAGCTGCAAGATAAACTCAGGTCATTGTAACCAAGGAGTCTGCCAGGGCCTGGCAGCTCCCGCTCGGTACCAGCGATTACGCCGCCCGCGTGGCCTTGCCTGTGTCTAAACTGCAGCGAGAAAAGAGAAAAATAGAAAAAAGTTCTTGGGGTCATGGGAAAGAAAGAAAGGCCATTTTTAAACCAATGGAATTTCAAATTTGGAACAAAGTTTTAGCACATTCATTCTTGTATATGCCAGAAAGCCCTATACCTCTCTTAGGTCAAGATTTGTTAAGTAAATGGGAAGCTCAAATAACATTTGCTGAGAATTCTGTGTAGTTGCATGTCCCACAGGATTGTGACGTGACAGTAGAAATTGCCTTTCCCGGGGTAGCACAGCCTTGGGAGCGGTGGGTGCAGCTGGCGGCTCCAGCGGCTGCAAGGCAGGTAGCCGCAAGTCCTGGGCTGGACTCCACAGTAAACCGGCATCCTGGAGTGAATTAAATCGTGACATGACTTTGCTTTGTTATCAAATTGTCTTTTATCTTGCACGTGAGTTCTTATCACTCTGCCCTTGCAGTTCTCTTCCCCATTCCCCAGGAGAGGGGAGTGAGTGAGCAGTTGGGTGGGGGCCCAGCGACCAGCTGGGGTCAACCCACCACGTTATGGACTTATTTCTACTGTCAGTAAAAACAGTAACATGCTCTAAACCACTTACTTCTTCTGGATGCTGAGAAGCTGAATTTCTTTAATTTGGTTCCTGTCATTCAGTCTTACTTGACAAGATACCTGTAAGTTCATGGTACGTCGTCTCTGGCATGAAGGTTTTAGAACAGTGCTTTTTCTTTAATTGGTAACTGTTACCATTTAATGGTAACACCTCTCAGAGAGTATTTCCACTAAATCATTTCCATTCTCTATATTTTATGCCTATTACCAATGTGTGTGTGTGAAAACTGATTTTTTTGCCAAAAAATGCCAAGGGACCGATCTCACAGTGAAGAAAAGAGAAAAAGGAGGACAAATTTTGATGCACAAAGTTTTTGATGATACAAGACCTTTATCTACATTTCCAGTCTCTGAAGTCCTAATTGTGCAGCAGAGAGCCTGGAAGCTCTGAGCTCCCTCCATTTCCCCCAAATTTTAGCACTGAAAGTGAAATCACCCCAGGCGGTGGCATTCTTTTGATTCAATTTACAGCCTACAACACAACACGGGTCAGAAGATAGACCAGGACACCACAAGAGGAATCGAAATCCTGTGGACTAAAAGGCGCGTGTTCCTCAGAATCTCAGGTGCCACGGCAGACCGGTTCTTGTGTTCAGGGAGCTGGTCAAATGACCCACCTCAATTTCTGAAATGGTGTCTCAGTTTGCTCAAGTAACCCCGCACTTGATCCCCATCCGCACCTGGTTGTTCTCCAAACTCCTGCCTACAGGAGCAAAGGCCCTGGAGACCTTGCTGGTGAAGACAGAGGCAAAGAAGCCATTAGGTACCTGAGCCCAGTCTGCTCCTGCTCATACTCAATTCTGCATTTGGCCCACGTTAGGGGAGGAGTGGTTGATACAGCAGAGGCTGTGCTGCCATTCAGCTGTCGTGGTTGAGACAGACAAACGACATAGACCAAGTTCTTCCAGGATGAAAGAAGTAGATGCCATTTATTGCCACAAGTGCATTTTTAGACAGTTTTACCAATTCATGTGTCTCTTCACTATTGGTTACAAGTTACAGCAGTAACATCTCATTGGCTAATTTTGCTCTCATCAATGTTACTCTTCTACTCCCTTCTCTCTCAGGGGTATACCTTAATATCTCCGGATATTCCTTTACCCCCATCTTTCTCATGGGTAGGCCTTAATATCTTCAAGGCTGATCTCTGTTCCCATGCCCTCCGTCAGGGAATCCACGGAACCACCATAGTCCTCCACGTTTCTCCCTTTTTGTTTTTATGCTAAAAAAATTGCCTTCATTGTCCACTGCAGGGCCCTTTGCAGCAGAGAAATCATGCATGGCAACATAAGTAACACAACCACAGCAATCATCTAAACAATCAGTCCCGTTTTCACTACTGATAACAACCACCCTGAAAGCTCTCAACCACTAAGCAATTTATTGCATATACCATCAAAATCTTCACACCCATGTCCTTGAGCTAATAACCAGAAGTCTATTGCAGCTCTTTTCTGCAGTGCAGCATGTCTTACAGAATCTACATCTAACAAAAGTTCACTTAAAGCCTTGGAAGTTCTGTTAGTTTGCTTAGCTAGCCAACATCCTAGTTTTTCTAAAGTAATGAAAGCTTGAGCTGGGCCAACACCGGGTACAAGAGATCCTAAAACCCTTAATCCCAATCCCCAAAGATCTACATTATCCTCACACTTTGACTTATATCTATGCAAAAAATGTTTTTCCCGTGTTGCTCTTCTGTGGTCTACTATCATGGATGCATTGGGCATTAAGAGAGTTAATCGTCCCAAACTACACAGTCATCTAACAGCATGAGAAGGAATTCCTGGCCAGGCTCTATCTCCGCAGATCAACAATACACCATACAGGAGTTTTCGGGGTCGCTGTCCCACATTATCAACGGCATCCCTTGGATTCTTCTGCAAAGCATTACACCATCGAGTTTCATTTCTATAGTCACCAAGGGTAGCATTAACATTTTGCAGTTTTATCCATTCATGCTCGTGTATATTGTCCTGACACTGTTCACAAAGCAGCTGGATACAAGCGTCCCTGGGCATAGATCCCAGCAATTCCAGTTCCTGTGGTTCAATATCTGCTTCTGGGAGGCAATTAATCCAAAGTGCCATGTTAGCATTATAACAGTTCGTTGTGATGCCTCTGCACCGACCACTATTTTGAAACAGTCATGTGATGCCGCTCTAGTCGTCAAGGGGGATGCCACCCAAGCACGTATGGAACGGGTTTTCCAGAGATGCCACAGCTAGCCATATAGAGTCCTGGCCAGTCGTGTTGGCTAAAGTAATCCACATGTTAGTCTTTGTCTGTGCAGGCATCCAAAATGCAGCAGCTGCAGTAATCATCATCAGGAAGATAACGCAGGTTTCACATTTTGCACCGGCAACCATTGCGGCCCTTGATCTGTAAAGACACAAGCATAGCCTCTCCCCCACGTTATCAATTGATGTGGCCCTTCCCGTTGACCATTAACTAGTGATTTGATCATAACTAATGTAGGTTCCTTCTGATTTAGCGTGCTTTTGGGTCATACTTGCAAAGTGTTTCATCACAGGGGAAATTTGGGCTGCACCACTTAGATATAAGTAATTCATCACATACAATGCTTTTGACAATCAGTTTTGTGGTGTTTCCCCTATTTCTCCCCCTTTTTGCTTTTACAAAAAAACATTTCAGAATCAGATGCGTGCGTTGGACCTTGACTATGTACTCAGAATCATGAATCAAATTTAGAGGTTCCTCCTTAAAAAGCTTTAAGTAATGTAAAGCTGCGCCAAGTTCTACTCATTGGGTTGAACCTTCAATAACTTTTTACAGAATGATGCCAATTGTTATCTTCATGCCAGACCACTACAGTTTTATGAGACTTCCCTGAACCATCAACAAAAACTGTGCAAGCATATGGGATCAGACCAAATACAAGTATAGTCTGTGACCTGATGTGAAAGACTGCAGGTTCTGCAGCAATTTACATTTTGGCATGCCAAGAGCTATACTGTTAAGAAAATCCGCTACTGCAATTTACAAGGACATAGACTGCAAATAAAAAAAATCAAAACTAGATTTCACAAATGGTACGTGTATGACAAAAGGATCATGGCCTATTAAGACTTAAATTCATTCTCTGCATTTCTTGATCAGAGTACCAACCAGTCTATCAGTCTGTTAGCATTCTCGTCATACTGTCCCACAATAGCCACAGGTTCTTTCCATGTTGTAGCTCTAAATAGACAAATCTGCAAGTCCAACTGAATGCAGTTAGCCTCTAATGTTGTCATAAATTTATTCATCAAAGTCTCTAACTCCATTTGAGCTGTCATATTTACTGGATATTGTTTTCCCTTACCGGATCAAAGTCCTGTTTCAGTTCTATCAATGTAGTGTTGGCTTTACCGACACTTTGGCTGCCAATACTGATGGATATACAGCATTCAAAATTTCCTTGGAGATTTCTCACTTGCAGCAAGCAGATCTGCAGCATCCAAGCAGCTTCTTGTAGGACATGCAACTAAACAGAATTCTCAGAAAACGTTATTTGAGCTTACAATTTACTTAACAAATCTTGACCTAAGAGAGCTGTAGGGCTTTCTGGCAAATATGAGAATTCAGTTGTCAAAACTTTGTTCCAAATTTGGTTTTCCATTGGTTTCAAAAAACGGCCTTTCTTTCTTCCTTTCCCATGATCTCAAAAACTAGCACAGTGAATTTACTAAGAAGTCTCCGTTGGTGATGCCTTTAAGTTTCACCCTCAGACTCCTTCATGCAGTATTACAGTTCTCTAGCAGTAACATTGCTGGGGGGGTGAGGGCAGGGGAGAATAAAGCCTCCCTCTCGCCCCCATCTGAGATGGTAAGATCTCCAGCCCAGCACGAAAACAAATCAGCCCAAACTCCACATCAAACCACCTTGGTTCCACTCCACACCCAAACCAGCACCAGTCTGGCCCAGAGAAGCACCCAGCACTCTGACCCCCCAAAGCTGACCAGTGTGAAAAGACCGACTTCAGCAAGGAGGCAAAATGATGAGCTCTTTCCCCAGATGTGCCGGAACTTAAGAGATGAGATGGAAGCAAAAAGAAACAGCGCTGACAACCGCTGATTCAGAGCTGAGAAGCAACGTAGTGCCACAACAAGGACGGATGACAACACTCTAGGAAAAAAAGACAGGGGAGGGGGAAATAAAGCCCCCTTTTCTCCACTTAGCAGCGGGCAAGGAGGTTTTTCCAATTTTTTTTTTTTTTTTCTTGCTACAGTTTAGATATAACCAAGGCCACGCAGGTGGCGTAATCGCTGGTGCTAAGGAGGAGTTGCCGGACTGCTGGATTACAATGAGCTGAGTTTATCTTGCAGCTTGACACAGGCCTGAAATCTATGTTCAAGCTGCACAGCACAGGCCTGGGATATTTTGATTTTTGTTTTCCCGTTTCATTCCAAACATAATACACTTTATAGGCAATTCCAATTAGCTCAGGAATAGTTACATTCCTTAGCTCCATTTACCTTTTACAATTTACAGATGTCAAAAAGCAGCATATCGATCCATTATTCCGTTTTCCTAGATCCAAATCAGTTCATATTCTAGAAACTTTTAAATACAACTTCATACAATACCAAGTTCACATCAGAGCATTTAGGTTGTTTTGGTTGGTTGGTTGGTTGGTTGGTTGTTGTTGTTTTACAATGCCAATCAGAGCTTAACAATTTAAATTCTTTTCTGGTCTCAAAATTATTAGACAACAATAAGAGCAAATTAACTTACAGTACCGTACTTCATCCCATTTTATCCAAAGTTCTGCAGAACAACACCAATTTCAACACAGCACTAAAACCCAGAATTCCACATTCAAGCCACATTCAAGTACAATATCATCTCAAGTTTTCTTTTATCAGAATATTTCCCCAAAAGTTACTCTAATGTGTAAGGGGGCATCCTAAGGGGGAGCAAGGTGGTATTTTAGTGGCGGAACCGGTTCCCGTTTTGTAATTATCTCCCCTAACAAAATTCTTTTGGTACCAAATATATATATATATGCAAACTAAAATACTGAGCTCAGATATGAAAACCAAATACCAAGTTCAAATATGCAGATGGATCACAGTTACACTTATTCAAGACAATATCTCGATTTTTGCATTGCACCTTTGGGCTGCTTACTGCTCAGCCAGGTAGAGGTGCCGCTGGGTCTCCCTGACAAAACAGGTCAGTGCGCGCTGGAGCCCAATCGGCACCTGCCCCCCGCTGCCCTAGCAAGCTGGACTGGGCAAGGCTTTCATTAGTGTCTCATCTGGCGCGCTACAACTGTTATCCCAAAACCAGGATTCTTTACTTGGTGTGCATACAAAAGAGCCAAATTCAGTACACCAAGATGAGACACAGCCTATCACAGAGTTGCACAAGTCTGAATGCTGGCATAAAGCTAGCATGCTAGAAACAAATGTAACGGCTATTACACACAAAATTCTATCATCACATTCACGCAGTAAAAAACTAAATTACTCATGATCTTCTGTATTATCACAAAACACACATTTTGAGTCCGTGGATTCTCATTATTTACCAGTCTGCGAACTCACCATACCACACAACAGACAAAGACCTACTAAAATTGCAACATGCTGAAACAGATACCCACAAAGAAAACAGGCTAACAAGGAAGACATCTATGATTGCTGTGTTATACTTAAAGATACTTAATGATTCTATTCTCCGGCCAGTTTTCCCAATCATTTAACTTATACAGCAGCCACCACTCATTTCAATATTTCGCAAGATCCTCTTTCCTCATATTTCCAAGTGCTTTCCTATGTTCTAAAACACCTCCCAATACCCATTTCTTAGTAACACCACTGAAACAAGTCATTTCCGAACCCATCTCATAAGTTAACAACCATGAGAAGAGGGAGGGAGGGGTGGGAAGCACAGGGCTGCTTGCAGCACGAATGGGAAAAGCGGGGAGAAGGTTTAACGGCGCACTTACACCATCAATATGACAAAAAAACCCAACTGTAACAACAACAACCAGTAAAACAATTAACTCACATTCCTGACAAGCTGCTTGATTTTCAGAGAGGCAATACACAGAAGCACGTAGTATGTACTGGAAAACTCGCAGACAACACGTTGATAGCAGACATTAGCATTCTCTATTGCTAATTTCAACATTAGTGCTTCCTTGGCTTCTAAGTTTTCAACCTGCTTATTGATGGCCTCTTGAAGACAGTCAATAAACTGTATGTAATTCTCATTGAGACCGTGTTTAATAATCGTAAAGAATTTGGCTGCTTTGGCAGTTTCGGGCACCTTTATCATAGCTTGATATGCAAGGTCTGCTGACTGCCTCGGGATTTCAGAAACTAATCACGCCTGGAATTGCGGTGTGCCAATTAGTGTCTCTTCCAAGAGTTGGGGGATACCCACCCCTTTCAACAAATCCCCATCGTTCCGTCCTAAATGATCTATAGCTGTTACATTGCATAGGTCTAATTTTGCTTGAGTCTTTCACGGTTTTTATCTGATCTCAGGGCAATATGTACACACACTCCTTTTCTTGTCCTTTTAACTTTTCAAGAGAATGCTGTGGACCCTCATCCTCACTCGAATCATCAGATAATGCAGACTTGAATGGTGCTGGAGAATCATTAGTAACAGGGGGGTTCGGAACAGTGCACATTTTTGTGGTGTTGCTTTTGGTTTTCTGATCTTTTTTTTTTTTTTTTCCCAAATCTAGCCCAGGAAAGCCAGCCCCCTCCGTTGTCTCTGCCTCTTCCCGTTACTCTTTTAATCCTCTCAAAGTCTCTACCAAAAAGTACCATGTCATTAACAGTTCAGTTGTTTCTTTGGATCTTTGGGTAGTGCTTTGCCCCATAATAACGTCCTTCGTAAAGTCAATTCCAGAAGGCTAATACCCTGCTTCTTCAGAAGCAATTTCCATGTAGATAACATAATACCCTCTTCTTTAGTTAACTTCCCCCCATGTTCCCGGTAGCTCACCTACTCTTGGCGTGGTGTCTTTTCAAGGATCCGGATCTTTGGCAGCTCCCCGCTGCTGCTCTATCAGCGGAACGGGGCTCCATCTCCCCAGCTCGTCATCGGCTGTCACAGCTTCGCCGCTGTCTCTTGGTCATGCGAGATCCTTCTTCATGCAGGATCACGTCGGGGTCACCATATGTCGCGGTTCAGATGGACAAACGACATAGACCAAGTTCTTCCAGGATCAAAGTAGTAGATGCCATTTATTGCCACAAGTGCATTTTTATACAGTTTTACCAATTCATGTGTCTCTTCACTACTGGTTACGAGTTACAGCAGTAACATCTCATTGGCTAATTTTGCTCTCATCAGTGTTCCTCTTCTGCTCCCTTCTCTCTCACGGGTTGTGTTGGCAGTTGCCCTTTCCTCCCCCCCACGCCCTGAGAACTGGTGTGGCAGTTGCACTGGTAGCTGCCCGTCCCCCTCTCAGAACTGGGGCCTTCAATGGGGCAGCCAACGGCTCTTTGTGGAGACCCAGAGTCGCTGGGCAGGGTCGTTAGCAGAGGAGGGGCCAAGCGCGCCCACAGCCCAGAGAAGCCGAGAAGCTTCTCGAAGGCCCACACTCGAGGGGGCGGGGTGTAGAGAAGCCGAGAAGCTTCTGGAATGGCCACAGTCAGATCTGAGCAGACTATAAATGGGGTTCCCGCCGGCGACTCCCTTTGTGTGGTCTCCTCGGAGCTGCGGGTCTGCCGTGCTGCCGGAGTCCCTCCCCTTAGACGGAGAAGCCGTCTAAGGTGACCTCCCGGGATGGGGAGCGCCTCACCCCCGCATGTGGGCGAGTGAGAGGTTACTGAATATATGCTTTAGTAAGTCCTTGCCTGGTAGGCAAGTGTACCTTCCTCGTCTGGGGCAGACGAGGGTAAATTCCTGGCTGCAGTAAGCTGGTGTTTATCTATTATAGGCAAAACGGGGCAGAGAGGGCTCTGGTTTGTTTTTCTTGTGAGGGCGTATATGCACGCTGTGGATCCTCATTCTTATTTCGCTGCACCCCAAATAATTTCCTAACCTAACATCCGGACCTTTATCTTCTGTTATCTGAGTGCTAGTCTGCCTAAACTTATATTTGGGATGCCTCCATGACACGGGTACATCCCTTCTCTCTCACGGGTACACCTTAATGTCTCTGGATACTCCTTTACTCCCATCTTTCTCATGGGTAGATATTAAATATCTTCAAGGCTGATCTCTGTTCCCATGCTCTCCGTCAGGGAATCCACGGACCCACCATAGTCCTCCACATTCAGCGAGACCTGGACAGGCTGGACTGGGCAGAGAAGAAACTGATGAAGTTCAAAAAGGGCAAGTGCAGGGTCCTGCACCTGGGGAGGAATTACCCCAGGCACCAGTACGGGTGTGGGATGGACCTGCTGGAAAGCAGCTCTGCAGAGAAGAACTTGGGAGTTGTGGTGGATAACAGGTTGACAATGAGCGAGCAATGGGGCGTTGTCATCTGTGTATTCTGAAAACAACATAAATACAGAAAAGAAAAATAAATTAGTCAATTCATGAGTGTATATTAATATGAGAATCCCTTTAGAGATACAAAAGCAACATTTTATACATAACATCACACTTCTATCGTCTCCACACGTGAACGGGACATTTTGAGAATGCACAAGCAGCAAAATATTTCTCACAAAAGAGCAAAAATATCCCAACTACTTGGGAAACTTAGACTGAGCCTAAAACACCAAGATCCCTCCACGAGGACGCTTTTTCTATTTATATTTTACACCACATTCGTCTTTAGACAAGGAGGAAAGCCATCAGACCTTTTAGATTAGGCCCAAACAAAAAACCCAACTGCCTGAGACACTTGGACTAAGCCTAAAATGCAAAGATCCCTCCACGAGGATGGTTTTTATACTGTACTTTCACGATCTGGATATGTCTAAATCTTTTAAAGCTCCATCAGCAGCTGTTTCCTGGGACCTGCTGGCAGTTTTAAGAATTTAAAAAAAAAAAAAAAGAAAACAATGCTGCAGATCTAGTTAGGCTCTGTGATGGTGGTTTGTTGCAGGGATCATGCATAACATGGGAATATTTCACCATTTCTGCTCTGTTTTTCAGTATATTACTCCAAAACACCCACCTGATGACATCATTTCCACAGCCAAACCAGCAATTTGCAGAATTCAGCTTCTTCAGGGAACGGAGAAATTGCAGGGCCTCTTGGAACAGCACGTCATCAGGTATGGCCAGTTCGGCTGCCAGGTCTCCAGAGGCTTGGTCGGCAGCAGAGGGGCTGGATGGGACGTCGCTGCCCAGGGGTGTCCCCAGGGGGGCCGTGCCAGAGGTGTTGAGGTGCGAGGACAGCTGGCCCTTTTGCTGGTGGCCAGGCATGGCTGTTGGCAACACCACGGGGGCTGTGGCCAGCGCATTCCCCTCTAAATTGGTGCCACCAGTGTTCCCAGGTGTGGGGCTGTGGATGGCTTTTTAGAAGAGAGAGGGCATAATGTATATGCAGTGAACAATCCAGGGCTTGACATAACCACAGTTTAGGCCTGGACCTGCTGCTTGTTGTCCTCTACTGGCAGAAAAGCAGAAGTTAAACGGAGGCACAAGAAGGGGGCATGGAATGTCACGGCACATCGACAGCAGCTGTTCACCAATAGTAACTGGGGGTGGGGTGCATGATCAGTGCATTGTAACCAATCATTATTGTATGTTTAGCACATGCTTAAGATAAAGTTTCATATATATACACTCTGTTGTTGCGCACATTAGAAATAAAATGGAGAACGATTTAACCCATATTGGGACGCTGTCGTTACTCTGGCCGACTCTTTCAGTCCAACGAGGCTTGTCCAAAGGATTCCACTCCGACATGGGGCTCCTTCTGGGACCATCCTTGGCAACCCGCACCATGTCCAGAGAGACACCAAAGAGCTGATGGGCCTCCTGGAGCAGCACCTCGTCAGACGCTTCAACATCATCGGTGGGATCCTCAGGGGCTTGTTTGTGGGGAGCAGCAGAGGGGCCCGGGGGGGTGTTCCTGCTCCGAGGTGCCCCCGCGGCGGTGGCCACGCCGAAGCTGCAGGGCTGTGCCCATTGCCCCTGGACGTGCCGGTAGCTGGGGATGGGGATCGGCAGCACTGGAGGGGCTGGGGCCACCACTGTACCCTGATGGCTGTAGAGGCTCCTCCACTGGATGTGGAACTCGCAGGGCTCAAAGCAGCAGCCACACGGAGCCCTCTGCAGCCCCGTGTTGGGGACTGGGAGCCGTGCTGGGCCGGGGGGACCCTCCATGGGCACCCCCCGAGCCACCCCCATTGCCAACGACTCCCAGCTCTGCACAGGCACGTGGGGAGCTGGTGGCTGGGGCAACCCTGCG
This sequence comes from Caloenas nicobarica, assembly GCF_036013445.1. NCBI lineage: Eukaryota > Metazoa > Chordata > Aves > Columbiformes > Columbidae > Caloenas > Caloenas nicobarica. The sequence continues at coordinate 2,467,865 of NC_088280.1, forward strand.
GGGTGAGCTACTCTGTGGGGAATGGGGCTGCAAAGCGGGAGGAGACTCGCTTCTGGGAGGGGAGACATGACAGATGGCCCCAGGTACAGGGGAGATTCTCTGGGAACTGGATTTACTAGGCATGCAGCAGTCAGGCCAGGGCAGGGCCGCTCGGCCAGGCTGGCTGAACCCCTGTGCCGTATCTGCCGGGGGACAGGGCTGGTGGGTGCTGGGAGTGCCCGGGTAGGGGATGGCAAAGGTGCCGAAGGTGCCGGGGTGCCCGAGCAGACAGGGGTGTCGTCCCTGCTGGTGGGACTTGGGGGGCCAGGGCTGCCCCCCCTGCCGGGGATGCCCAGGCTGCGGGGAAGGGCTGCTCCTGCCCGGGTGGTGGGCACAGGGGGGCTGAGCCTGCAAGAGAGACAGGAGCCATGGCCGGCGGTCACCTTTGCTCTTGCCTGCGGGAGCGTACCAGGCTGCAGGGCTTGGGCTCGGTCCCTACCTGGGGGGTAGAAGGTTTGGGGGAGCACAAAAGGCAGCTGGGGCTGCAAGTGCCTTTGGCTGGAAGCCTTGGGCCCTTCCCAGAGCTGGGACATCCTTGGCGTGAGTGGGAAAGGCACCCCATTTTGACTGGCCTAGACGTTCCGTGCATCCTTGGCATAGACTACCTAAGGAGAGGGTATTTTAAGGACCCAAAAGGGTATCGATGGGCCTTTGGTATAGCAGCTGTGGAGACTGAGGACATGGAACAGCTATCTCCTTTGCCTGGTCTCTCAGATGACCATACTAGGAATTCCTGGAGAGAGTTCAGCGAGGGCTACGAAGATGATGAGGGGTCTGAAGCGTCTTTCTTATGAAAAAAGCCTGAGAGAGCTGGGGCTGTTCAACCTGGAGTAGAGAAGCTGGGAGGGGATGTCACTCATGCTGATAAATATCTCCAGGGTAGGTGTCAAGAGGATGGACCAGACTCTCTTCAGTGGCGCCCAAGGAGAGTCAATGGGCACAGCCTGAAACATGAAGGTTCTGATAAGAGGAACAGGAGTCTTTAGAGACCCCTGGGCCTAATGTAACAAGGTTAGGCCTAATGTAATAAGACTAGGCCTCATGTACCAGGAACTTAATAGAGAAGCAATAGCTCTGTAGAGACTGGACATGAGGCCAAGGGGGATGTCCTCGGTTTGCAAGCTGGGAAAGCGGAATGTTCCACTAAATGAAGAAAGAGCTACGAGACTTTTGCTGAGTAGCAGCACAAAACGACAACATGCGTGCTCAAGAAATTAGGTCAAGAAGCTGCAACTGGGGTGGGTACCAGGCTGCAAAAACCAGTGGGAATCACTAGAGAACCCCGATGAAGACCCTCGAATACCAAAGATGGACTTCCGACAAAGAGCGTGATCACGTAAATAATTTAGGTTTATTGCATGAACCAAGCAGTAGAAACAAATGAATATGCCATTGGTACGTGTAATAAATATGAAGAAGCGCGAGTTGTGCATACGCTCCATTAGAGAACCACTCCCCCAATCGTCTGGCGCGCTGTAATAAAAGTGCCTGATTTTTAACACTTTCAAAATAGTGTTAAGGAGTCTTTTTGCCACCTTTTCGGTATCAGTTCCATCTGAATATATGAGGGAAACTTCTTTCAGGAGATGGACTTGATGATCCTTGTGGATCCCTTCCAACTCAGGACATTCTAGGATTCTAGGATTCCATGATTCTTCCCTTTGAGGGTGACAGGGCACTGGAAGGGGCTGCCCAGAGAGGTGGTGGAGTCTCCTTCTCTGGAGACATTCAAACCTGCCTGGATGCCATCCTGTGCCATGTGCTCTGGTGACCCTGAGTTAGCAGCTGGGTTGGAGGAGATGATCTCCAGAGGTCACTTCAACCCAACCCCCCCAGTCTGTGGTTCTGTGACTTACTCCTTTTTCCTGGTGCTCTGCTTTCATTACTTCTGTCTGGCACTTTTCCCCCTTAATGCCATAGGAGTTTAATCCCTCGCCAGCCAGATTTCTCCTTTTGTGCTGTGCCAGCTCCAACAGTCTCTCACTTTGTTGCATGGTTACTTTAACCCCAAGCCACTGAGAGCTTCTGGAAGCAGTGAGACAGCAGACACCATAAAAAGGTCCATCCTCTCTGCTGCCCGGCCTAGAGATCCCTAGACATCTCTAAAGGCCCAGAAAAGGAGCAGCTGTGCTGCTGTTCTGATGAGCCAGCCAGGTGAACACAGGGCTCTGGGACACACCGGAGGACAACAGGGAGCTCCCAAGGGGACATGAGGCCAAGGGGGTCCTGGAGGCAGCCGAGAGCACCCAGGTGCCCAGGCCTGAGCTGGCCCTGAGCCTCCCAATGCGACACCCTGACCCTCCCTACCCAGGCACAGGGTGACAGTGGGGCCCTTTGTGACCTCGCTGTGTGACACCCACTGCATGTGCTCAGCGCCGCTGCGGTCCCCAGCCCGCACTGTCCGGCAGGACGGCGACTGGACAGGGCGGGAGCACGGAGCTGGCGAGAGCTCTGAGCATAGCCACGTCTTTCACAGAATCCTAGAATCATTTTGGTTGGAAGAGACCCTTAAGATCACCCAGTCCAACCATACCCTAAATCTAGCTGCCCCCAGCAGACTCCCCGCTGCCCCAGGCAGACTTGGGGCGAGGAGTCCCTGAGCACAGCCTCCTTCCCCAGCAAAGAGACCCTGAGCGCAGCCCACGTCCTTCCCCAGCAAAGAGACCCTGAGCGCAGCCCACGTCCTTCCCCGCTGCCCCAGGCAGGCCCGCAGCGCCGGATCTTTTCCCAAAGCTTCCACTTCCCCACTCCTACTCCTTCCCTCCATCCTGCATAATGGCCAAGAGACCCCCCAGCTGCCCCAGAGTGGCCTGGGAGGAGGTTGGGGCTCCCCAGGGGGCCAGCCCTCCACCAGAGCCCTCCGACGTGTCCATGGTGCAGCCACTGCCGATCGGTGAGTGAGGGGCCATGATTGTCTGGGCAGGGCGGGGGCCAGCGAGCGCTCCCTGCTCCACACCAGGATCACGTTTCCCTGCACGCTGGCAGTGGGGGTCCCATGGGTGGTGGGCATGATGCTGCCTGAATGCCAGGGCTGCTCAGAGCTGGATGTGGTCCCAGCACAGCCTCTCCCAAGGAGGGACAGGGCAGAGGGGACCCAGCTCCTGCTCCGGGGCACGGGCAGCGAGAGGCAGCTGGGCAGGCAGGAGGCAGCCGTGCTGTGGGACGGGGACCTTTCCTGCCTTGCTGCCGGTGAGATCCTCACCCGCTGCAATGGGGGCTTTCCCCGTCCTGCCTGGCTCCAGCATCGCAGCCCATCTGCCGGGCACCCTCCAGCTCTGACACACACGGGAAGACTGTGCCAGGGGATGATCCAATTCAAAGCTCTAGAGGGAAAGGAAGGTTGCCCAAGGCACAGAAGTCAGTGTGTGGGTTTGGGGCACTTTTGGTAAAGTAAGCAGGGGAACACGCTATTTTCCAAAACTGGTTCCTGACCAGGAAATTCCGATGGCACTGTTAGGCTTCCCCCAGTGTTTCTGTATTGGAGGACACAGCTCATTTTCCTGGGTGCTCCTGCACAGAACTTGGCTTTTCAATATGCGTTTGTGCAAGAACATGGTCTCATCTCTCTTCAAATGTGGTTTCTTGGCAGTCGTTGCTGAGGGAATGGCTCCCCCACAGAGGATCCTCTTTCCCCCAGAGAAGATTTGCATGGCCTGGCAGCACAGCCAGAGAGCTGGAGCGGGACTGCACAACCTGGGCAACACGTGCTTCCTCAACTCCGTCCTGCAGTGCCTGACGTACACCCCGCCTCTGGCCAACTACCTGCTCTCTGGGGAGCACAGCCGGTCGTGTCAGTACTTTTGTCAGCATTTCCTTGTACACCCCTTGGGCACTGCCCAAGGATTCCCAGAATCTGCAAGATGATTGAGGAGAAAAGCAGCTCTTCCTTGTCAGCTCCCTGAGCTGGTGTACTTGCAACACTCAAGCCTAGAAGCCGCTTGTCGATATCTATGTGTGTTCATCTTCAGAAAGGCACCTCTTTCTAGCCCTGGCTCTTGGTCCCTGGTCCTTCAAGTTCAACTCTCTTTGCTCAGTGCACAGAAAGCTTCTGTCAGTCAAGGATTTGTCTGCAGAACGTTTCCTATGCACTAAAATGTCCCTGGCTTCTTGGGACTTGGGCACCTTGGGAGGAGTGGCGAGTGTTCTTAGAACTCCAAGACCTGCATTAGGTTTCCCATCGCTATGGATATTTTGCTAACCTGAGGAGTTTCCCTCACTCCCTCCCTCCCTCTTCAGGTGGCCAGGAAGGCTTCTGCATGATGTGCAGAATGGAAGCACATGTTAAACAGGTCCTGTTTGCCTCAGCCCGTGCCGTCGAGCCTTGGGCTGTCGTCAATGATCTCAAAGGTAAGTCAGTCCAGGTGCTATGACATGCTTTATTCCGACCTTGTAGTACTGAAGTAGTAACATCTTCTTTCTTAGAAATAGGAGAAAATTTGCAGCACGGCAGGGAGGAAGATGCCCATGAATTCTTAAGCTACGCTGTCGATGCCATGCAGAGAGCTTGCCTGAGTGGAAGCAGCGAGTAAGCAAATTGCCTTTCCCATGTTCCCAAGCCCTTTGGATTCTTCAATGTCCTCCCATGAAGGAAAGCTATACTCAGGACTTTCCGACAAAGCAAAACTCTTGGAGGAGATAACTCTGCGCTACCATTTGTTTCCAGCTTGGACATGTCTTCTCAAGCAACTACTCTCATCTATCAGATCTTTGGGGGCTTTCTGAGATCCAGAGGTACATTTCCACAGCTATTGCTCTCCTTGGAACTGTCTGTGCCCTCCTGTCTGCCTGCGATAACAGCTGATCGTGTGGTTGGCGCAGTGGGTGTGAAGAGCGTAACCCGGCACAGTCCGTCGACTTCCCCACTCGCTGAGCATTTCCATTTGCCTTCCAGTCACGTGCTGGAGCTGCCACGCGGTTTCCGATTCCTACGAGGTCTTCCTGGATGTCTGTTTGGATATCAAAGTATGAGGGTTTGTAATTGTGCTTCAAGACGTCCCAAGGCCACTGTAGCTTTCCAGAATCCACACAGTTGGCTTAAAAATGTGTCCTACAAACACAAGAGAGCCTGGTGGTGGGCAGGGGGTGGAATGGACTGTGTTCTTCTGCAGAGGCCGTGGCAGTGGCCTCCCTGTCGGTGCTGGCTTTCAGCTGGACTAGCAGGCATTATTGTCACTGCACCCGGGACGTCCTCTCCTCCTTCTTCCCTTTGTCCTCCCTCAACACCTGTCTGGCTCCCAGGCCTGCGGGGTGTGTTGTGTTCAGTACTGATGACCCTGCACACCATCGTAGCTGAACTGGGAGCTGCCACAGAGCGGGAGCTCTGGAGAGTGTTGGGAATCCCTGGGAGATGTTCAGCTTAACGCCCTCTTTCTGCCTCCGTCTGGGCACTGCTTGTGGGTTCACAGTGGGGCTCCTCAGCGTCATCAAGCTGTGGTTTTGTGTAAACTCCTAGGAAGCGTTTGTGCGAGGGCATTTCCCCAGGCTCAGGGCTCTCCTTTCTCACTCCTCCAGAAAGCCTCATCTGTCACCGCAGCTCTGGAGGACTTTGTGAAACCCGAGCACCTGGATGGCGAAAACTGCTTTAAATGTAGCAAGTAAGACGATTACTAACGACATACTAGCACTAGATCCTGAGTGAAGGTGCCGCATGTCATCGAGCAGAAGTCATCTTTTCCCATGGCTTTAAGGCACCCTAATGAGACACAGCTTTTTATACATGGCCTTATGGTACTGAATAGCCTTAAACCGGCATAAGGATGTGTGAGACATGAAAGGCTGTCTGGCCTTCTGGGGGAAAAAAGTGCATTTCAGCCCTTGGCTCTGTGCTTGCTTTCGAGGTGTGACAAGACGGCTGCCGCCTCCAAGAGGTTCACAATCCACCGCGCGCCCAAGGTTCTCACGGTGTGTCTGAAGAGGTTCGAAGGTTCGACCGGCAAGAAGATCAGCAAGGTGCGTACGCGAGTTGAGTGCAGCTTTCACTTCCTGGAGCAGATTTCCCAAAGCGGGATGCTGTGTCACAAGTTGTTCGTGTTGACACTTTCACGTTCCCTTCTGGGGAGAGTTCCCGTGGGAAGACAAGCGTGTCCTCTGCTCCCAGAGAGCTGCTTTGGCCGAGAGCACTTTCCTGCCACCCAACCCACGACGTGTTGCTTTCGGGAAAACCAAGTGTTCCTGAGTCCAAACGATGCATCATACACCTCTAGCACTCAGTCTTGGAAGGCTGTTCCCTGAAGTATTTCAGGTTCCTCACTGAGCCCTCTTGGTGCCTCCGTAGATTGTGGAGTATCCTGAGTACCTGGATCTTCACCCCTACACGTCTCAGACAGACGGAGAACCGCTCCTCTACACCTTATATGCCGTCCTGGTACACAGCGGTGGCAGCTGCCGTGCAGGACACTACTTCTGCTACATAAAGGTGAAAAGCAACTTCCTTCCGAACAAGGGAAACCTCGTCATTAGTGGCAGCCAAGGTGTTGGGGAGGAAGGTCTCCTTACTGGCTGGATAGGATTTGTTTTGCTGTCCTCTCGGTTCTGCAGTTTTCTGCCTGTGTTTTTGTGGAGAAAACACGCAGTTCCTCTGCAGATATCGATGCCTTTTTTTACAGGCCAGCAACGGACTGTGGTATGAGATGGACGATACCTCTGTGGTTCTGCATGACATCAACACAGTTCTCCGGCAGCAAGCCTATTTACTGTTTTATGCCAGGTAAGAACAAGTATTAAGCTGTGTTCAGAATACATTTCCTTCTCCTGGCTTTGCAGGTGTCCCTGCCCAAGGAAGGGCAGATGGAACTGGACGATCTTTAAGGCCCCTTCTAACCCACACATTTGATAGTTCTGTGGTTCTATGAAACGGAGGCCGTAGGGGGCTGACCTGGTGGGAAGACCTCTGTCAAATTTCCCATTTGCAGTCTTGGTTACGTCTTCTCTCTGTTGCAGAAACCGCTCCAAGGAAATGACGAAACCCCAGCGGAGGCTGCAAGAACAGCCCTCAACAGAGATCACGCTTTTTGCTTTTTTCTTCTCCAGGTGCTCTGATTTGGAAAGTGGACAACGGGCTGTTTCCTCATCGGTACCATCCTACGGCCGTTCCTCCCTCAGTCAGTGGGCGGCCGGCAGCAAGCAGGTGGGTTCTGTGGCACCACAGGGTCTTCCTCTCAGGACTAAGGTCACTCCGGGGAGGTGGGTCAGGGCACCAGATGGACAGCGAGTTTCTTTTGGGGATCTTGGCATCGCTCTATTTCCCTCCCACGCTGCAGCTTTCTGCACAGTTGCAACACGGCTCCCCTCCCAAGCATCCCAACAAGATCCGTCCCTTTTTCTGCCTTTGGCCCTTCTGCCTTTGCAGCCTCCAGGAGAGCCTTTGGGAGGCCCTTAGCTGTCCTCTCACACAGCTTCTGGGGGTTCCGCGCTGTTCTAGTCCTTTCAGGAGGAAAGGGCAGCACCTTTTCACAGCTCTCTTTGCAGGACATGGCAGAGGACATGGAGGACTCTCCAGAGGACAGCAGCTCCTCCACAACAGCCAGCACCAGCCGGCAAAGCTGGGCAGGTGCACGGGAGGCAGCTGCGGGCTGGCTGTGCCCCATCTGCCCACGTAAGCTCAACATAGGCACGGATTGCCTGGGCAGGGTGGGGGCCAGCGAGCGCTCCCTGCTCTACACCAGGAACACGTTTCCCTGCACGCTGGCAGCTATAGAGACATCCAGAACCCAATCCTGGGACAGCAGCTGGGACATCTCCTCCTTTTCCAGTCTTCCCATCAACTGGCTTTTAGTGCTCTTCACAACCTCCTTCAGTTCTTGGCTCAACCAAGAAGTAAGAGTTGTGGTGGGTTTCAACCCTCTGCACATGGACATCTCCCGATGGGTCGTCTTCTCTTCCTGACCTCTTTTGCCCCTCCCAGCTGCTTCCCATAGCACCCCAGCTGTCATTTGGCTGCAGCAGCTGAGTGCTCTCCTGAAGTCCAGGATCTGTTCTCTGCTGCTCTCCTTCCTCCCTCCTCCCAGGATCTTGAACCAACACTGTTTTGTGGTCACCACAGCCAAAGCTACCATTGACTACCATGTCCCAAAGCCATGTCTTCCCTGCTGCTGACGAGCAGATCCATCTGTGCATCCTGCTGGCTGGCCCTTCTAGCGCTTGTAGCAAGAAGCTATTTCGGACACCCTGCGGAAATCTCCTTGACTGCTTTTGTTCTGTCATCTTGCAAGCAAATTTCAGAGCAGTTTGGGAAGCTTGCTGGCAAAGCTGCTGTGTCTTACTGACTTTTCTGCTTTTCCCTCACTGTTTAGGCCGGAAGGCACAAGAACAACATTCCCGCTTGGCAGGTGGTCTCCCCGACTTTTGGGTTTGGGTAAGCAGCAAAGACATGGCAATGATCTCCCCCCGTTTCTGGCACTTGTCGGTGGCATCAGCAGGGAACATGTGTGAGCAAAGGGCTCAGCAGGGCTGGCGTGGCCTCCCTGTCCCTGCTGAGAGGATTCCTGCTGTCCCCAAGCAGGGACGATGCGAGGGCTGCTCTCCAGTGTCCCAGCAACAGCCCTGGTCCTCCGGGCCACCAGCAAGCCCTGGCTGGCGGCAGGGCCAGCACTCTGTGCCCATGAGCCCAGCCCTCCTCCCTCAGCCCGGGGCCTCTCTTCTCACCCTCCCCGTGCAGTCACTGCCACCCCTGCTACCAGCTCTGCTGCGGGCGCTGCCGCAGCACTGCCGGGCGTCTCTGCAGGGCTGCGGGCACTGCCCGGCTCAGCAGCAGCATCAGGGCACTCGGTGTGACACGGCTTCGCTGCCTCCCTTCCCACCATAGTCCTTTGAAGAACACCTCCAGCCTTCTGAGAGGACAGACATCATCCTTGTGTCCATCGAGGCCATGAGAGACTCCAGCACCTTTGACAAGAAGGCGGCAACGGACATGCTGGACAGGGTCATGGAAATCCCTGACTTCTGGCTGGTGGATGTAAGTGGCCTGTGGCTGCCTTGCAGCCCTGTCAGGCCTTGTTGCTCCCTCCATCCCTCCCTCCCAAACCCTGGTGTCTTGGGCACCTGAAGCCACCTGAAGGCAGCAGACAAGGATGGAAAGGGCAGCGGAGGAAATGGCCGCAATCCAGGGGCAGCACCATCCTCACCTGTGTCCCCTCCAGGTGCCAAAGATCATGAGGTGCATCCACCAAAGCCTGGAGAGCATCACCACAGCATCAGCCCGGCAGAGCGTGGAGTCCCTGCTTCTCCTGATGGCCGACAGGAGCCCTGGGGAGGTGGTCACCATGCTGCTGAGGATCACTCCACAAGGAGACCGGTACTGGCCTCAAAAGCCATCAGGGCTTGTTCTCCGTGGGGAGAGGGGCCCACAGACGCTCTGGCTGCCAGAGCCAAGGAATCCTGCAGGACCCTCCAGAGGAGCAGGACCCTCCATCCCCCCACGCTTTCCAGCCCTGGCGGTCAGCCAGGCCTGCAGCAGCCACAGCTGAGCAAGCCAGCCCAGAGCCCCCCATTGCGCTCCTGACAGCCCCACGGGAGCACCAGCTCAGCCCTCTGCTGCTGCCCGGGGCATCCCAACCGTCCTGCAGCGCTGAGCGCGGCCACGCTGCTGTGGCCGGGGCTGCCCTGCTGACAGAGCGCTCTGGCTTGCAGGACTGCCCTGGACATGTGGAGGGTGGTGTTCTCTGCACCCAAGACTCTGGACAAGATCTTAATGGAGTTCCTCAGCAGACTCCTGATGACAGACTACCTGTTGCTCGAAGGCCTCATCAGCCTGTCAGAAAGACCTGACATGGTGAGCAGGGTGGCGTCAAGGGGAGCCGTGTTGGCAGCTGGGGCTGGGGCAGTGCGTGCGGCGGCTGAATGGCCTTGGGTGGGGGTCAGGCAGTGCGTGAGAGCTCCAAATGCTCTCTCTGCCATGCTGGGGCCCGATGGCTGCCTGGGGAGCTTTCCAGGCACGGAGGCTCTCCAAGCCACCTGCCCCTTGTGGCCTGTGGGAAAAGCGGAAGGCTGAGCAGGGCAGGGGACTCTTTGCTTTTCTTCCCTCCCTGCCCTACTCCTTCTCTCCTGCATCCCCACCTGTGTGGCCATGGCCACCACCTGCCCGGAGGCTGCCACAGAGATTCCTGTGCCACCTGTGCCAGGAAGCCGGGCAGGGGGCTGGTGCTCAGTGACCAGCATTTTTGCCAGGGTGGTCGTTGACCCTTTCACAACAAGGAAACTCTTCTTCATACAGGCAAGAAAAATGCAGGTCCTCCCGCTCTTCGTCATGGAGCTGATTTGGCATGGCAACACAGAAATCAAAAAGAAGGCGCTGGTGTTCTTAAACAACATGATGGGTCACCTGAAGAGACAAGAGGCCAGCCCCATCGCTGAGCAACTGGCGAAAAAGCTCCGGCCCCTCTTTGACGACGTAAGGCTGATGGAGGAGAACGAGCCCTGCGGGTGGGCAGCCTGCAGTGACAGCTGCCCTTCAGCCCAGCCCCGTGGGCAGCACTGGGAGCAGGCGCTGCTCCCCTGGGCTCTCGTGGGGTGACTTCTGGGCTTTGCAGCCCAGCACAGCTCCCTGCTGCACAATCTGCCCCTGGAGCATCTCCCCTCACATCAGCCCCGATGCTGCCCCTGCTCACTGTGGGCAGACAGCTGCTGGTTTTAAAGTCCAACTTTCCGCCTTCCTGCCAGGAGTCCAGCCAGCTGCGAGAGCTCTCCATCCGCCTCTTCAGAGAGCTGGTGCAGTCAGTGGTGGGGTGCGACAAGAAGAGGATGAAGAGCTACGTGCGCCATGCACTGCACCCCCTCTTCTTTCATCTGAGTGACCAGAGCGACAGCGTGGCCATGGTACAGATTTCCACTGCCACCACCCTGGTCCCACAGGGCTCGGCAGATGCCCATGGCCACCGAGGCCTGAACAGGCTTGTCCCTACGGGCTCCTGAGCTGTCCCTGCAGGTGCTGGAGCTTGAGCTTTGAGCCTCAGTCCTGTCCGCCAGGGCTGTGCCCAAAAGAGCCCCAGATGTTGGAGCCCGGGCACGTCCCAGCTCCCAAAGGGCAGGATCATCCCAGGAACAAAGCCAAGAGCAGGGGGACACCAGGTCTCCTTCCCCAGGCCGTGGTGCCATCTCCCAGCTTCTGCTGTTCCGCAGGCCGCCGGGGAAGCCCTCCTTGCTGCAGCAGAGCTGCTCAAGTGGAAACAGCTCCAACACCTGGTGCGGACGCAGCAGAAATGGAGGATTGGAGAGTGCTTGGTGAGGACAACCCCCAAGGCCCAGGGCCCAGGCCGGACGAGGGCTGCCCCCCGTGGCTGGGCTGTGGGCTCTGCAGATGTGCCTCGCCTGCCCTGCTGCAGCCCCGAGCTGCATCCTTGTGCCCTGTCCTCAAGAACAGAGCCCCCAAGGGCTCTTCTCTCTGCCCTTCTCCCCTCCCCACTCCCAGCGGGAGGGAGGCCTCTCAGCACCCCTGGGACCCCTGGGCCTGTGTCTCCATCTCAGCCGCAGCCCCACAGGGCTCCTGCCTGGGAGATGGGAATTGCCTTGGAGGGGAAGGGCTACGGCTGCTGCTGGGAGGAGGGACTGGTCTGGCCAACTGGGGAGGGACAGTGACGTGCCCATCTCCTTGTGCTCTCTGCAGCTGGAGCAGGACAGGAGCAGGGCTGAAGAATACTTGAGTCAGAGCCTGCCGTACCTGAGGGATGCTCAGGCCAGCTTGCGAGAGGCGGCCGTGAGGTTCATCGGTGAGTCACAGCCCCCGGGGTCCCTCTCCTGGCAGTCTGGCCCAGCTCTGCGCTGCTGCTCTGGCACCAGGAGCAGCCCTGTGGCTGCCAGAGCCCCGGCTGCCCCGTGCAGGGCCTTGGCCTCCCCTCCCAGCCCTGCCCACGCAGCTGGCCTTGGTGGCCGCCTTGCTCAGTCCCAGCACCTCAGCTCCTGGTCTCCCCTGGGGTCAGCTCTGATGAGGGGAGGGATCAGGGCTGTGACGGAACTCTGTGCCCAGGGCTGGCTGCACAGCCCCTGAGGGACCGAAGGGAGGAGGAGAAGCTGTCTGAGGTCTGCAGCGGTGAGTAGGGGCCGTGCGGTGTTGGCCGGGGCTGGTGGGGCAGGGGACAGAGCCTGGGCAGGGTGCTGCCACGCCTGGCCCTGCTCCCGGGAAACATGAGGGGCATTTGGGGCATTCCTGCGCAGCCGCTCTCTCCTGAGCGGAGAGCGAGGCGCTTGGGGCTGCCACGGAGGGGATGCCTGGGGGTCTCTGCAGACACACGAGGTCGTGTGGGCTCCGCTTCTTTCTGCTGCAGCCCTTCAGCCCTTGGAGAAGGACAGCGAACCCTCCATCTGCTCCCTGGCAGCTCAGACCATCCTCATCCTGAGCCGCCCAAGGAAGCAGCCAAGATCACGGTGGACCCTGCAAGCCCTGTGCTGCTGGCGTTGCTAAGCCGGGCGGAGGTGCAGCTCTTCTCGGGGAAAGGGCTGCGTTTTATTACAATAAAGCTGCAGCAAGAAGCCCAAAGCCCTGGTGTCCTTCAGATGTGCAGCGCCCCGAGCGTGCTGAGCAGACAGCGTCACTCCTGGGCTCTCCCGCTGCCGCAGAACAGCTGCCCCTCAGCACAACGATGGAGATATTTATCAGCATAAATAAGATCCTCTCTCAGAGGAAAATCCAACGTCAGTCCAGTCTTCAAAAAGGGCAAGAAGGACGACCCAGGAAACTACAGGCCAGTCAGCCTCACCTCCATCCCTGGAAAGGTGATGGAGAATCTTATTCTGGACGTCATCTCCAAGCATGAGGAGGAAAAGAAAGTTATCGGGAGTAGTGAGCATGGACTCACCAAGGGGAAATCATGTTTGACCAACCTGATGGTCTTCTACGATGGTATGACAGGCTGGGTAGATGAGGGAAGAGCAGCGGGCGTTGTCTACCTTGACTTCAGCAAGGCTTTTGACACCGTGTCTCACAACATCCTCATAGGCAAGCTCAGGAAGCGCGGGCCGGAAGAATGCACGGTGAGACGGATCATGAACTGGCTGGATGGCAGAGCTCAGAGGGTTGTGATCAGCAGTGCAGAGTCTGGTTGGAGGCCTGTAGTTAGGGGGTTGCCCAGGGGTCAGTACTGGGTCCAGCCCTGTTCAACCTGTTCATCAATGACCTGCATGAAGAAACCGAGTGCACCCTCAGCAAGTTTGCCGATGACACCAAACTGGGAGGAAGGGTTGACACACCAGAGGCTGTGCTGCCATTCAGCGAGGTTGTTCCTCCCCCTCTACTCTGCCATGGTGAGGCTGCATCTGGAGTTACTGGGTCACTTCTGGGTTTCCCAGTAGAAGAAGGACAAGGAACTGCTGGAGAGAGTCCAGCAGAGGGACACAAAGGTGATGAGGGATCTGGAGCATCTTTCTTACGAGGAAAGGCTGAGAGAGCTGGCGTGTAATAATATAGAAACTTTGTCCCACTAGTTTTTGTCTGGAATTAAAATATTTTATAATTTGATCTTATATCACATTTAATCTTTATAAAATATTTGCTATTTATATAATAAGTCTATAAATTTCTCCCATGAATTTTTGTCTGGAGTTAAGATATTTTAATATTTGATCCTTATATCATATTTGAGTAATATTTGATCTTTAGATCAAATTTGAGCTCTATATCATCTTTACTACCTGTATAACAGGTATATAAACTTTTCCCAGCAATTCTTTTCAGGAGGTAATATATTTTAATATTTGATCTTTAGATCATATTTGAGCTTTATATGCTATTAAATATTTCTATAATAAGTATATGATCTTTTTCCCACTAATTTCCCTCTGGAGATCCTATCTTTAATATTTGATCTTTAGATCATATTTACGATTTCTATAATAAATATATGAACTTTTTCCCACTGTTTTTTTCTGGGCTTAGTCTGTTTTCTTCCCTTAGACTTATCAGTGCCTGGCAGTCGTGGTTGGTTATTCCACCTCCCCCACTTCTCTCACTGTCACTCTCCCCATCCCTTTGCCCCGTTCTTCACCTCTGCCAGCTCCCACAGCTCCTCTTCCCTGCCCCTCATCTGAGCTGCGTTCCCTTCAGCTGCCCCTTCAGTCCCCTCTTCCCCCAGCCCTGTTTTACTCTTCACATCACCCCCAGCACCACTTTTGTGCAGTTTGGGGTTAATTCCTGCCAGTGGGGATGAGGAAGCTGCTGTGTCCTCAGGGGCTGGAAGGGCTGTCCGGGTCAACCTGTCTCTCCAACATGACCCATCGAGGGGCAGCAGCTCATCCCCAGCCCTCCCAGGTTTTTTATGCTTTTTTAGGTTGTTTGTAAGTAGTTTCTTTCCAGCTTCTTTGTTTGTAGTTTCTTTCTAGCTTCTTAGTTTGTAGGTGCTTTGTTTCTACTTTCTTTTTCGTCAGCTTTTGTGTTTCTACCTTCTTTATTTCTACCCTGTTTGAATGCACGTTTCAGTTGTTTGTTTTAGTTCAGTTGATATTAGTTGGTTTGGGTGGGGGTTTTTTTTAAGCTGGTTGATTGAGGGGTGAATTTTCAGTTGGTTGTTTCGTGCGGAATTTGTTTATAGGTGATTTCCATGTTGTTTGTAGGGTGTGTGTTTGTAGGTCATCTAAGGTTGGTTGGTTTCTGTTGTTGAAGGTTGGAGATGTTTAGTTTAGGTTGGTTTTCTTAGGTTGCTTGGTTTAGGTTTGTTGGGTTAGCTTACTTTAGGTTGCTGGCTTCAGGCTGTTTGATGTCCTTTTGTGAAGGTTGATTTGTATTGTTTCGTGTAGGCTGTTTTTTCATTTTTTTTCTTAGGTTGTTTGGTCTATGCTGTTTAAGGAAGGTACTTTCGGTTTGGTATAGTTAGCTTGTTAGTTTGGTTTGGGTTTTTGGTTTAGATAGGTTCAGGTTGTTTCAGCTTGTTTTTCCGAAGCTTTTTTGCCTGTGGTTGTTATGGAGTCATTAGCACTTAAAAGAATGAATCCTGTTAGCAATGCCTAAATAGGTGGACACATTTCTGGGCAGTCTAGTCTTTTAAGAAAGAGAAGAAGGATTTGAAGAACCCTCGATAAGGAGTTCTTGCAGCTTATACCTTCTTATACCTTGCAGCTTATACCTTCTTGCATCTGCACAGTTAGTTGAGTCTTCTTTAACATATATCTTGAGACTGTTGTGTGCAGTGTCCTTCAGCTGAACTTTGCTCATTATACACTTGTTATTATCCTAAACATGACACCCCCAGGAGGGAAGAGGCAGGCCCAGCCTGAGACCCCTCCTCAGGGAGCCCGCCTAGTGCTAAAACGGTTGTGTCACCGACATGCAAATGTGTCACCAACTGGCTCTTTAGCACTGGCCTGAGGCTGTGAATGTAGTGACGAGATTTTGCACGGGAACTGATGGTTCCTCTTCCAGCCCGAATCCTTGAACCGGCCAGAAGTCAAGAACGAAACGTGCTCTTAATCCACATCACTTGATATCTGTAAGGAACTGGAAAAGGTGAATGTGGCTGAGGAATGTAACTATTGCTCAGCTGATTGCAATTGCATATAAAGTGTAGCATAGCAGGAAGAAAAAAACAAAATTTAAAAAGGCAAAGAGAGCCCAGGCCTGTGCTGTACAGCTTCAACATAAACTTCAGGCCTGTGTCCAGCTGCGAGATAAACTCAGGTCATTGTAACCAAGGAGTCTGCCAGGGCCTGGCAGCTCCCGCTCGGTACCAGCGATTACGCCGCCCGCGTGGCCTTGCCTGTGTCTAAACTGCAGCGAGAAAAGAGAAAAATAGAAAAAGCTGCCTGCCTGCTGCTGAAGCGGCGAAAGGGGGGGCTTTGCCCCCCTGCCACAGCGATAGTGCTGTCAGAGCTGTAACACTGGATGAAGGAGCTGAGGGAATTTAAAGGCATCCCCAGCAGATCCCTAATCCCAATGAAGCTGGGAAATTAAAGCACAATTTTTTTTCATAGACTTATTCTGTAGTAACTAGTTGTAAGAGACTTCTTGGTAAATTCGCCATGTTAGTTCTTGGGGTCATGGAAAAGAAAGAAAGGCCATTTTTAAACCAATGGAATTTCAAATTTGGAACAAAGTTTTAGCACATTCATTCTTGTATATGCCAGAAAGCCCTATACCTCTCTTAGGTCAAGATTTGTTAAGTAAATGGAAAGCTCAAATAACATTTGGTGAGAATTCTGTGTAGTTGCATGTCCCACAGGATTGTGACGTGACAGCAGAAATTACATTTCCCGGGGTAGCACAGCCTTGGGAGCGGTGGGTGCAGCTGGCGGCTCCAGCGGCTGCAAGGCAGGTAGCCGCAAGTCCTGGGCTGGACTCCACAGTAAACCGGCATCCTGGAGTGAATTAAATCCTGATATGACTTTGCTTTGTTATCAAATTGTCTTTTATCTTGCACGTGAGTTTTTATCACTCTGCCCTTGCAGTTCTCTTCCCCATTCCCCAGGAGAGGGGAGTGAGTGAGCAGTTGGGTGGGGGCCCAGCGACCAGCTGGGGTCAACCCACCACGTTATGGACTTATTTCTACTGTCAGTAAAAACAGTAACATGCTCTAAACCACTTACTTCTTCTGGATGCTGAGAAGCTGAATTTCTTTAATTTGGTTCCTGTCATTCAGTCTTACTTGACAAGATACCTCTAAGCTCATGGTATGTCATCTGTGGCATGAAGGTTTTAGAATAGTGCTTTTTCTTTAATTGGTAACTGTTACCATTGTAATGGTAACACCTCTCAGAGAGTATTTCCACTAAATCATTTCCATTCTCTATATTTTATGCCTATTACCAATGTGTGTGTGTGAAAAGTGATTTTTTTTGCCAAAAAATGCCAAGGGACCGATCCCACAGTGAAGAAAAGAGAAAAAGGAGGACAAATTTTGATGCACAAAGTTTTTGATGATACAAGACCTTTATCTACATTTCCAGTCTCTGAAGTCCTAATTGTGCAGCAAAGAGCCTGGAAGCTCTGAGCTCCCTCCATTTGCCCCAAATTTCAGCACTGAAAGTGAAATCACCCCAGGCGGTGGCATTCTTTTGATTCAATTTACAGCCTACAGCACAACACGGGTCAGAAGACAGACCAGGACACCACAAAAGGAATCGAAATCCTGTGGACTAAAAGGTGCGTGTTCCTCGGGATCTCAGGTGCCACGGCAGACCGGTTCTTGTGTTCAGGGAGCTGGTCAAATGACCCACCTCAATTTCTGAAATGGTGTCTCAGTTTGCTCAAGTAACCCCGGACTTGATCCCCATCCGCACCTGGTTGTTCTCCAAACTCCTGCCTACAGGAGCAAAGGCCCTGGAGACCTTGCTGGTGAAGACAGAGGCAAAGAAGCCATTAGGTACCTGAGCCCAGTCTGCTCCTGCTCATACTCAATTCTGCATTTGGCCCACGTTAGGGGAGGAGTGGTTGATACAGCAGAGGCTGTGCTGCCATTCAGCTGTCGTGGTTGAGACAGACAAACGACATAGACCAAGTTCTTCCAGGATGAAAGAAGTAGATGCCATTTATTGCCACAAGTGCATTTTTAGACAGTTTTACCAATTCATGTGTCTCTTCACTATTGGTTACAAGTTACAGCAGTAACATCTCATTGGCTAATTTTGCTCTCATCAATGTTACTCTTCTACTCCCTTCTCTCTCAGGGGTATACCTTAATATCTCCGGATATTCCTTTACCCCCATCTTTCTCATGGGTAGGCCTTAATATCTTCAAGGCTGATCTCTGTTCCCATGCCCTCCGTCAGGGAATCCACGGAACCACCATAGTCCTCCACGTTTCTCCCTTTTTGTTTTTATGCTAAAAAAATTGCCTTCATTGTCCACTGCAGGGCCCTTTGCAGCAGAGAAATCATGCATGGCAACATAAGTAACACAACCACAGCAATCATCTAAACAATCAGTCCCGTTTTCACTACTGATAACAACCACCCTGAAAGCTCTCAACCACTAAGCAATTTATTGCATATACCATCAAAATCTTCACACCCATGTCCTTGAGCTAATAACCAGAAGTCTATTGCAGCTCTTTTCTGCAGTGCAGCATGTCTTACAGAATCTACATCTAACAAAAGTTCACTTAAAGCCTTGGAAGTTCTGTTAGTTTGCTTAGCTAGCCAACATCCTAGTTTTTCTAAAGTAATGAAAGCTTGAGCTGGGCCAACACCGGGTACAAGAGATCCTAAAACCCTTAATCCCAATCCCCAAAGATCTACATTATCCTCACACTTTGACTTATATCTATGCAAAAAATGTTTTTCCCGTGTTGCTCTTCTGTGGTCTACTATCATGGATGCATTGGGCATTAAGAGAGTTAATCGTCCCAAACTACACAGTCATCTAACAGCATGAGAAGGAATTCCTGGCCAGGCTCTATCTCCGCAGATCAACAATACACCATACAGGAGTTTTCGGGGTCGCTGTCCCACATTATCAACGGCATCCCTTGGATTCTTCTGCAAAGCATTACACCATCGAGTTTCATTTCTATAGTCACCAAGGGTAGCATTAACATTTTGCAGTTTTATCCATTCATGCTCGTGTATATTGTCCTGACACTGTTCACAAAGCAGCTGGATACAAGCGTCCCTGGGCATAGATCCCAGCAATTCCAGTTCCTGTGGTTCAATATCTGCTTCTGGGAGGCAATTAATCCAAAGTGCCATGTTAGCATTATAACAGTTCGTTGTGATGCCTCTGCACCGACCACTATTTTGAAACAGTCATGTGATGCCGCTCTAGTCGTCAAGGGGGATGCCACCCAAGCACGTATGGAACGGGTTTTCCAGAGATGCCACAGCTAGCCATATAGAGTCCTGGCCAGTCGTGTTGGCTAAAGTAATCCACATGTTAGTCTTTGTCTGTGCAGGCATCCAAAATGCAGCAGCTGCAGTAATCATCATCAGGAAGATAACGCAGGTTTCACATTTTGCACCGGCAACCATTGCGGCCCTTGATCTGTAAAGACACAAGCATAGCCTCTCCCCCACGTTATCAATTGATGTGGCCCTTCCCGTTGACCATTAACTAGTGATTTGATCATAACTAATGTAGGTTCCTTCTGATTTAGCGTGCTTTTGGGTCATACTTGCAAAGTGTTTCATCACAGGGGAAATTTGGGCTGCACCACTTAGATATAAGTAATTCATCACATACAATGCTTTTGACAATCAGTTTTGTGGTGTTTCCCCTATTTCTCCCCCTTTTTGCTTTTACAAAAAAACATTTCAGAATCAGATGCGTGCGTTGGACCTTGACTATGTACTCAGAATCATGAATCAAATTTAGAGGTTCCTCCTTAAAAAGCTTTAAGTAATGTAAAGCTGCGCCAAGTTCTACTCATTGGGTTGAACCTTCAATAACTTTTTACAGAATGATGCCAATTGTTATCTTCATGCCAGACCACTACAGTTTTATGAGACTTCCCTGAACCATCAACAAAAACTGTGCAAGCATATGGGATCAGACCAAATACAAGTATAGTCTGTGACCTGATGTGAAAGACTGCAGGTTCTGCAGCAATTTACATTTTGGCATGCCAAGAGCTATACTGTTAAGAAAATCCGCTACTGCAATTTACAAGGACATAGACTGCAAATAAAAAAAATCAAAACTAGATTTCACAAATGGTACGTGTATGACAAAAGGATCATGGCCTATTAAGACTTAAATTCATTCTCTGCATTTCTTGATCAGAGTACCAACCAGTCTATCAGTCTGTTAGCATTCTCGTCATACTGTCCCACAATAGCCACAGGTTCTTTCCATGTTGTAGCTCTAAATAGACAAATCTGCAAGTCCAACTGAATGCAGTTAGCCTCTAATGTTGTCATAAATTTATTCATCAAAGTCTCTAACTCCATTTGAGCTGTCATATTTACTGGATATTGTTTTCCCTTACCGGATCAAAGTCCTGTTTCAGTTCTATCAATGTAGTGTTGGCTTTACCGACACTTTGGCTGCCAATACTGATGGATATACAGCATTCAAAATTTCCTTGGAGATTTCTCACTTGCAGCAAGCAGATCTGCAGCATCCAAGCAGCTTCTTGTAGGACATGCAACTAAACAGAATTCTCAGAAAACGTTATTTGAGCTTACAATTTACTTAACAAATCTTGACCTAAGAGAGCTGTAGGGCTTTCTGGCAAATATGAGAATTCAGTTGTCAAAACTTTGTTCCAAATTTGGTTTTCCATTGGTTTCAAAAAACGGCCTTTCTTTCTTCCTTTCCCATGATCTCAAAAACTAGCACAGTGAATTTACTAAGAAGTCTCCGTTGGTGATGCCTTTAAGTTTCACCCTCAGACTCCTTCATGCAGTATTACAGTTCTCTAGCAGTAACATTGCTGGGGGGGTGAGGGCAGGGGAGAATAAAGCCTCCCTCTCGCCCCCATCTGAGATGGTAAGATCTCCAGCCCAGCACGAAAACAAATCAGCCCAAACTCCACATCAAACCACCTTGGTTCCACTCCACACCCAAACCAGCACCAGTCTGGCCCAGAGAAGCACCCAGCACTCTGACCCCCCAAAGCTGACCAGTGTGAAAAGACCGACTTCAGCAAGGAGGCAAAATGATGAGCTCTTTCCCCAGATGTGCCGGAACTTAAGAGATGAGATGGAAGCAAAAAGAAACAGCGCTGACAACCGCTGATTCAGAGCTGAGAAGCAACGTAGTGCCACAACAAGGACGGATGACAACACTCTAGGAAAAAAAGACAGGGGAGGGGGAAATAAAGCCCCCTTTTCTCCACTTAGCAGCGGGCAAGGAGGTTTTTCCAATTTTTTTTTTTTTTTTCTTGCTACAGTTTAGATATAACCAAGGCCACGCAGGTGGCGTAATCGCTGGTGCTAAGGAGGAGTTGCCGGACTGCTGGATTACAATGAGCTGAGTTTATCTTGCAGCTTGACACAGGCCTGAAATCTATGTTCAAGCTGCACAGCACAGGCCTGGGATATTTTGATTTTTGTTTTCCCGTTTCATTCCAAACATAATACACTTTATAGGCAATTCCAATTAGCTCAGGAATAGTTACATTCCTTAGCTCCATTTACCTTTTACAATTTACAGATGTCAAAAAGCAGCATATCGATCCATTATTCCGTTTTCCTAGATCCAAATCAGTTCATATTCTAGAAACTTTTAAATACAACTTCATACAATACCAAGTTCACATCAGAGCATTTAGGTTGTTTTGGTTGGTTGGTTGGTTGGTTGGTTGTTGTTGTTTTACAATGCCAATCAGAGCTTAACAATTTAAATTCTTTTCTGGTCTCAAAATTATTAGACAACAATAAGAGCAAATTAACTTACAGTACCGTACTTCATCCCATTTTATCCAAAGTTCTGCAGAACAACACCAATTTCAACACAGCACTAAAACCCAGAATTCCACATTCAAGCCACATTCAAGTACAATATCATCTCAAGTTTTCTTTTATCAGAATATTTCCCCAAAAGTTACTCTAATGTGTAAGGGGGCATCCTAAGGGGGAGCAAGGTGGTATTTTAGTGGCGGAACCGGTTCCCGTTTTGTAATTATCTCCCCTAACAAAATTCTTTTGGTACCAAATATATATATATATGCAAACTAAAATACTGAGCTCAGATATGAAAACCAAATACCAAGTTCAAATATGCAGATGGATCACAGTTACACTTATTCAAGACAATATCTCGATTTTTGCATTGCACCTTTGGGCTGCTTACTGCTCAGCCAGGTAGAGGTGCCGCTGGGTCTCCCTGACAAAACAGGTCAGTGCGCGCTGGAGCCCAATCGGCACCTGCCCCCCGCTGCCCTAGCAAGCTGGACTGGGCAAGGCTTTCATTAGTGTCTCATCTGGCGCGCTACAACTGTTATCCCAAAACCAGGATTCTTTACTTGGTGTGCATACAAAAGAGCCAAATTCAGTACACCAAGATGAGACACAGCCTATCACAGAGTTGCACAAGTCTGAATGCTGGCATAAAGCTAGCATGCTAGAAACAAATGTAACGGCTATTACACACAAAATTCTATCATCACATTCACGCAGTAAAAAACTAAATTACTCATGATCTTCTGTATTATCACAAAACACACATTTTGAGTCCGTGGATTCTCATTATTTACCAGTCTGCGAACTCACCATACCACACAACAGACAAAGACCTACTAAAATTGCAACATGCTGAAACAGATACCCACAAAGAAAACAGGCTAACAAGGAAGACATCTATGATTGCTGTGTTATACTTAAAGATACTTAATGATTCTATTCTCCGGCCAGTTTTCCCAATCATTTAACTTATACAGCAGCCACCACTCATTTCAATATTTCGCAAGATCCTCTTTCCTCATATTTCCAAGTGCTTTCCTATGTTCTAAAACACCTCCCAATACCCATTTCTTAGTAACACCACTGAAACAAGTCATTTCCGAACCCATCTCATAAGTTAACAACCATGAGAAGAGGGAGGGAGGGGTGGGAAGCACAGGGCTGCTTGCAGCACGAATGGGAAAAGCGGGGAGAAGGTTTAACGGCGCACTTACACCATCAATATGACAAAAAAACCCAACTGTAACAACAACAACCAGTAAAACAATTAACTCACATTCCTGACAAGCTGCTTGATTTTCAGAGAGGCAATACACAGAAGCACGTAGTATGTACTGGAAAACTCGCAGACAACACGTTGATAGCAGACATTAGCATTCTCTATTGCTAATTTCAACATTAGTGCTTCCTTGGCTTCTAAGTTTTCAACCTGCTTATTGATGGCCTCTTGAAGACAGTCAATAAACTGTATGTAATTCTCATTGAGACCGTGTTTAATAATCGTAAAGAATTTGGCTGCTTTGGCAGTTTCGGGCACCTTTATCATAGCTTGATATGCAAGGTCTGCTGACTGCCTCGGGATTTCAGAAACTAATCACGCCTGGAATTGCGGTGTGCCAATTAGTGTCTCTTCCAAGAGTTGGGGGATACCCACCCCTTTCAACAAATCCCCATCGTTCCGTCCTAAATGATCTATAGCTGTTACATTGCATAGGTCTAATTTTGCTTGAGTCTTTCACGGTTTTTATCTGATCTCAGGGCAATATGTACACACACTCCTTTTCTTGTCCTTTTAACTTTTCAAGAGAATGCTGTGGACCCTCATCCTCACTCGAATCATCAGATAATGCAGACTTGAATGGTGCTGGAGAATCATTAGTAACAGGGGGGTTCGGAACAGTGCACATTTTTGTGGTGTTGCTTTTGGTTTTCTGATCTTTTTTTTTTTTTTTTCCCAAATCTAGCCCAGGAAAGCCAGCCCCCTCCGTTGTCTCTGCCTCTTCCCGTTACTCTTTTAATCCTCTCAAAGTCTCTACCAAAAAGTACCATGTCATTAACAGTTCAGTTGTTTCTTTGGATCTTTGGGTAGTGCTTTGCCCCATAATAACGTCCTTCGTAAAGTCAATTCCAGAAGGCTAATACCCTGCTTCTTCAGAAGCAATTTCCATGTAGATAACATAATACCCTCTTCTTTAGTTAACTTCCCCCCATGTTCCCGGTAGCTCACCTACTCTTGGCGTGGTGTCTTTTCAAGGATCCGGATCTTTGGCAGCTCCCCGCTGCTGCTCTATCAGCGGAACGGGGCTCCATCTCCCCAGCTCGTCATCGGCTGTCACAGCTTCGCCGCTGTCTCTTGGTCATGCGAGATCCTTCTTCATGCAGGATCACGTCGGGGTCACCATATGTCGCGGTTCAGATGGACAAACGACATAGACCAAGTTCTTCCAGGATCAAAGTAGTAGATGCCATTTATTGCCACAAGTGCATTTTTATACAGTTTTACCAATTCATGTGTCTCTTCACTACTGGTTACGAGTTACAGCAGTAACATCTCATTGGCTAATTTTGCTCTCATCAGTGTTCCTCTTCTGCTCCCTTCTCTCTCACGGGTTGTGTTGGCAGTTGCCCTTTCCTCCCCCCCACGCCCTGAGAACTGGTGTGGCAGTTGCACTGGTAGCTGCCCGTCCCCCTCTCAGAACTGGGGCCTTCAATGGGGCAGCCAACGGCTCTTTGTGGAGACCCAGAGTCGCTGGGCAGGGTCGTTAGCAGAGGAGGGGCCAAGCGCGCCCACAGCCCAGAGAAGCCGAGAAGCTTCTCGAAGGCCCACACTCGAGGGGGCGGGGTGTAGAGAAGCCGAGAAGCTTCTGGAATGGCCACAGTCAGATCTGAGCAGACTATAAATGGGGTTCCCGCCGGCGACTCCCTTTGTGTGGTCTCCTCGGAGCTGCGGGTCTGCCGTGCTGCCGGAGTCCCTCCCCTTAGACGGAGAAGCCGTCTAAGGTGACCTCCCGGGATGGGGAGCGCCTCACCCCCGCATGTGGGCGAGTGAGAGGTTACTGAATATATGCTTTAGTAAGTCCTTGCCTGGTAGGCAAGTGTACCTTCCTCGTCTGGGGCAGACGAGGGTAAATTCCTGGCTGCAGTAAGCTGGTGTTTATCTATTATAGGCAAAACGGGGCAGAGAGGGCTCTGGTTTGTTTTTCTTGTGAGGGCGTATATGCACGCTGTGGATCCTCATTCTTATTTCGCTGCACCCCAAATAATTTCCTAACCTAACATCCGGACCTTTATCTTCTGTTATCTGAGTGCTAGTCTGCCTAAACTTATATTTGGGATGCCTCCATGACACGGGTACATCCCTTCTCTCTCACGGGTACACCTTAATGTCTCTGGATACTCCTTTACTCCCATCTTTCTCATGGGTAGATATTAAATATCTTCAAGGCTGATCTCTGTTCCCATGCTCTCCGTCAGGGAATCCACGGACCCACCATAGTCCTCCACATTCAGCGAGACCTGGACAGGCTGGACTGGGCAGAGAAGAAACTGATGAAGTTCAAAAAGGGCAAGTGCAGGGTCCTGCACCTGGGGAGGAATTACCCCAGGCACCAGTACGGGTGTGGGATGGACCTGCTGGAAAGCAGCTCTGCAGAGAAGAACTTGGGAGTTGTGGTGGATAACAGGTTGACAATGAGCGAGCAATGGGGCGTTGTCATCTGTGTATTCTGAAAACAACATAAATACAGAAAAGAAAAATAAATTAGTCAATTCATGAGTGTATATTAATATGAGAATCCCTTTAGAGATACAAAAGCAACATTTTATACATAACATCACACTTCTATCGTCTCCACACGTGAACGGGACATTTTGAGAATGCACAAGCAGCAAAATATTTCTCACAAAAGAGCAAAAATATCCCAACTACTTGGGAAACTTAGACTGAGCCTAAAACACCAAGATCCCTCCACGAGGACGCTTTTTCTATTTATATTTTACACCACATTCGTCTTTAGACAAGGAGGAAAGCCATCAGACCTTTTAGATTAGGCCCAAACAAAAAACCCAACTGCCTGAGACACTTGGACTAAGCCTAAAATGCAAAGATCCCTCCACGAGGATGGTTTTTATACTGTACTTTCACGATCTGGATATGTCTAAATCTTTTAAAGCTCCATCAGCAGCTGTTTCCTGGGACCTGCTGGCAGTTTTAAGAATTTAAAAAAAAAAAAAAAGAAAACAATGCTGCAGATCTAGTTAGGCTCTGTGATGGTGGTTTGTTGCAGGGATCATGCATAACATGGGAATATTTCACCATTTCTGCTCTGTTTTTCAGTATATTACTCCAAAACACCCACCTGATGACATCATTTCCACAGCCAAACCAGCAATTTGCAGAATTCAGCTTCTTCAGGGAACGGAGAAATTGCAGGGCCTCTTGGAACAGCACGTCATCAGGTATGGCCAGTTCGGCTGCCAGGTCTCCAGAGGCTTGGTCGGCAGCAGAGGGGCTGGATGGGACGTCGCTGCCCAGGGGTGTCCCCAGGGGGGCCGTGCCAGAGGTGTTGAGGTGCGAGGACAGCTGGCCCTTTTGCTGGTGGCCAGGCATGGCTGTTGGCAACACCACGGGGGCTGTGGCCAGCGCATTCCCCTCTAAATTGGTGCCACCAGTGTTCCCAGGTGTGGGGCTGTGGATGGCTTTTTAGAAGAGAGAGGGCATAATGTATATGCAGTGAACAATCCAGGGCTTGACATAACCACAGTTTAGGCCTGGACCTGCTGCTTGTTGTCCTCTACTGGCAGAAAAGCAGAAGTTAAACGGAGGCACAAGAAGGGGGCATGGAATGTCACGGCACATCGACAGCAGCTGTTCACCAATAGTAACTGGGGGTGGGGTGCATGATCAGTGCATTGTAACCAATCATTATTGTATGTTTAGCACATGCTTAAGATAAAGTTTCATATATATACACTCTGTTGTTGCGCACATTAGAAATAAAATGGAGAACGATTTAACCCATATTGGGACGCTGTCGTTACTCTGGCCGACTCTTTCAGTCCAACGAGGCTTGTCCAAAGGATTCCACTCCGACATGGGGCTCCTTCTGGGACCATCCTTGGCAACCCGCACCATGTCCAGAGAGACACCAAAGAGCTGATGGGCCTCCTGGAGCAGCACCTCGTCAGACGCTTCAACATCATCGGTGGGATCCTCAGGGGCTTGTTTGTGGGGAGCAGCAGAGGGGCCCGGGGGGGTGTTCCTGCTCCGAGGTGCCCCCGCGGCGGTGGCCACGCCGAAGCTGCAGGGCTGTGCCCATTGCCCCTGGACGTGCCGGTAGCTGGGGATGGGGATCGGCAGCACTGGAGGGGCTGGGGCCACCACTGTACCCTGATGGCTGTAGAGGCTCCTCCACTGGATGTGGAACTCGCAGGGCTCAAAGCAGCAGCCACACGGAGCCCTCTGCAGCCCCGTGTTGGGGACTGGGAGCCGTGCTGGGCCGGGGGGACCCTCCATGGGCACCCCCCGAGCCACCCCCATTGCCAACGACTCCCAGCTCTGCACAGGCACGTGGGGAGCTGGTGGCTGGGGCAACCCTGCGGGGTGAGCTACTCTGTGGGGAATGGGGCTGCAAAGCGGGAGGAGACTCGCTTCTGGGAGGGGAGACATGACAGATGGCCCCAGGTACAGGGGAGATTCTCTGGGAACTGGATTTACTAGGCATGCAGCAGTCAGGCCAGGGCAGGGCCGCTCGGCCAGGCTGGCTGAACCCCTGTGCCGTATCTGCCGGGGGACAGGGCTGGTGGGTGCTGGGAGTGCCCGGGTAGGGGATGGCAAAGGTGCCGAAGGTGCCGGGGTGCCCGAGCAGACAGGGGTGTCGTCCCTGCTGGTGGGACTTGGGGGGCCAGGGCTGCCCCCCCTGCCGGGGATGCCCAGGCTGCGGGGAAGGGCTGCTCCTGCCCGGGTGGTGGGCACAGGGGGGCTGAGCCTGCAAGAGAGACAGGAGCCATGGCCGGCGGTCACCTTTGCTCTTGCCTGCGGGAGCGTACCAGGCTGCAGGGCTTGGGCTCGGTCCCTACCTGGGGGGTAGAAGGTTTGGGGGAGCACAAAAGGCAGCTGGGGCTGCAAGTGCCTTTGGCTGGAAGCCTTGGGCCCTTCCCAGAGCTGGGACATCCTTGGCGTGAGTGGGAAAGGCACCCCATTTTGACTGGCCTAGACGTTCCGTGCATCCTTGGCATAGACTACCTAAGGAGAGGGTATTTTAAGGACCCAAAAGGGTATCGATGGGCCTTTGGTATAGCAGCTGTGGAGACTGAGGACATGGAACAGCTATCTCCTTTGCCTGGTCTCTCAGATGACCATACTAGGAATTCCTGGAGAGAGTTCAGCGAGGGCTACGAAGATGATGAGGGGTCTGAAGCGTCTTTCTTATGAAAAAAGCCTGAGAGAGCTGGGGCTGTTCAACCTGGAGTAGAGAAGCTGGGAGGGGATGTCACTCATGCTGATAAATATCTCCAGGGTAGGTGTCAAGAGGATGGACCAGACTCTCTTCAGTGGCGCCCAAGGAGAGTCAATGGGCACAGCCTGAAACATGAAGGTTCTGATAAGAGGAACAGGAGTCTTTAGAGACCCCTGGGCCTAATGTAACAAGGTTAGGCCTAATGTAATAAGACTAGGCCTCATGTACCAGGAACTTAATAGAGAAGCAATAGCTCTGTAGAGACTGGACATGAGGCCAAGGGGGATGTCCTCGGTTTGCAAGCTGGGAAAGCGGAATGTTCCACTAAATGAAGAAAGAGCTACGAGACTTTTGCTGAGTAGCAGCACAAAACGACAACATGCGTGCTCAAGAAATTAGGTCAAGAAGCTGCAACTGGGGTGGGTACCAGGCTGCAAAAACCAGTGGGAATCACTAGAGAACCCCGATGAAGACCCTCGAATACCAAAGATGGACTTCCGACAAAGAGCGTGATCACGTAAATAATTTAGGTTTATTGCATGAACCAAGCAGTAGAAACAAATGAATATGCCATTGGTACGTGTAATAAATATGAAGAAGCGCGAGTTGTGCATACGCTCCATTAGAGAACCACTCCCCCAATCGTCTGGCGCGCTGTAATAAAAGTGCCTGATTTTTAACACTTTCAAAATAGTGTTAAGGAGTCTTTTTGCCACCTTTTCGGTATCAGTTCCATCTGAATATATGAGGGAAACTTCTTTCAGGAGATGGACTTGATGATCCTTGTGGATCCCTTCCAACTCAGGACATTCTAGGATTCTAGGATTCCATGATTCTTCCCTTTGAGGGTGACAGGGCACTGGAAGGGGCTGCCCAGAGAGGTGGTGGAGTCTCCTTCTCTGGAGACATTCAAACCTGCCTGGATGCCATCCTGTGCCATGTGCTCTGGTGACCCTGAGTTAGCAGCTGGGTTGGAGGAGATGATCTCCAGAGGTCACTTCAACCCAACCCCCCCAGTCTGTGGTTCTGTGACTTACTCCTTTTTCCTGGTGCTCTGCTTTCATTACTTCTGTCTGGCACTTTTCCCCCTTAATGCCATAGGAGTTTAATCCCTCGCCAGCCAGATTTCTCCTTTTGTGCTGTGCCAGCTCCAACAGTCTCTCACTTTGTTGCATGGTTACTTTAACCCCAAGCCACTGAGAGCTTCTGGAAGCAGTGAGACAGCAGACACCATAAAAAGGTCCATCCTCTCTGCTGCCCGGCCTAGAGATCCCTAGACATCTCTAAAGGCCCAGAAAAGGAGCAGCTGTGCTGCTGTTCTGATGAGCCAGCCAGGTGAACACAGGGCTCTGGGACACACCGGAGGACAACAGGGAGCTCCCAAGGGGACATGAGGCCAAGGGGGTCCTGGAGGCAGCCGAGAGCACCCAGGTGCCCAGGCCTGAGCTGGCCCTGAGCCTCCCAATGCGACACCCTGACCCTCCCTACCCAGGCACAGGGTGACAGTGGGGCCCTTTGTGACCTCGCTGTGTGACACCCACTGCATGTGCTCAGCGCCGCTGCGGTCCCCAGCCCGCACTGTCCGGCAGGACGGCGACTGGACAGGGCGGGAGCACGGAGCTGGCGAGAGCTCTGAGCATAGCCACGTCTTTCACAGAATCCTAGAATCATTTTGGTTGGAAGAGACCCTTAAGATCACCCAGTCCAACCATACCCTAAATCTAGCTGCCCCCAGCAGACTCCCCGCTGCCCCAGGCAGACTTGGGGCGAGGAGTCCCTGAGCACAGCCTCCTTCCCCAGCAAAGAGACCCTGAGCGCAGCCCACGTCCTTCCCCAGCAAAGAGACCCTGAGCGCAGCCCACGTCCTTCCCCGCTGCCCCAGGCAGGCCCGCAGCGCCGGATCTTTTCCCAAAGCTTCCACTTCCCCACTCCTACTCCTTCCCTCCATCCTGCATAATGGCCAAGAGACCCCCCAGCTGCCCCAGAGTGGCCTGGGAGGAGGTTGGGGCTCCCCAGGGGGCCAGCCCTCCACCAGAGCCCTCCGACGTGTCCATGGTGCAGCCACTGCCGATCGGTGAGTGAGGGGCCATGATTGTCTGGGCAGGGCGGGGGCCAGCGAGCGCTCCCTGCTCCACACCAGGATCACGTTTCCCTGCACGCTGGCAGTGGGGGTCCCATGGGTGGTGGGCATGATGCTGCCTGAATGCCAGGGCTGCTCAGAGCTGGATGTGGTCCCAGCACAGCCTCTCCCAAGGAGGGACAGGGCAGAGGGGACCCAGCTCCTGCTCCGGGGCACGGGCAGCGAGAGGCAGCTGGGCAGGCAGGAGGCAGCCGTGCTGTGGGACGGGGACCTTTCCTGCCTTGCTGCCGGTGAGATCCTCACCCGCTGCAATGGGGGCTTTCCCCGTCCTGCCTGGCTCCAGCATCGCAGCCCATCTGCCGGGCACCCTCCAGCTCTGACACACACGGGAAGACTGTGCCAGGGGATGATCCAATTCAAAGCTCTAGAGGGAAAGGAAGGTTGCCCAAGGCACAGAAGTCAGTGTGTGGGTTTGGGGCACTTTTGGTAAAGTAAGCAGGGGAACACGCTATTTTCCAAAACTGGTTCCTGACCAGGAAATTCCGATGGCACTGTTAGGCTTCCCCCAGTGTTTCTGTATTGGAGGACACAGCTCATTTTCCTGGGTGCTCCTGCACAGAACTTGGCTTTTCAATATGCGTTTGTGCAAGAACATGGTCTCATCTCTCTTCAAATGTGGTTTCTTGGCAGTCGTTGCTGAGGGAATGGCTCCCCCACAGAGGATCCTCTTTCCCCCAGAGAAGATTTGCATGGCCTGGCAGCACAGCCAGAGAGCTGGAGCGGGACTGCACAACCTGGGCAACACGTGCTTCCTCAACTCCGTCCTGCAGTGCCTGACGTACACCCCGCCTCTGGCCAACTACCTGCTCTCTGGGGAGCACAGCCGGTCGTGTCAGTACTTTTGTCAGCATTTCCTTGTACACCCCTTGGGCACTGCCCAAGGATTCCCAGAATCTGCAAGATGATTGAGGAGAAAAGCAGCTCTTCCTTGTCAGCTCCCTGAGCTGGTGTACTTGCAACACTCAAGCCTAGAAGCCGCTTGTCGATATCTATGTGTGTTCATCTTCAGAAAGGCACCTCTTTCTAGCCCTGGCTCTTGGTCCCTGGTCCTTCAAGTTCAACTCTCTTTGCTCAGTGCACAGAAAGCTTCTGTCAGTCAAGGATTTGTCTGCAGAACGTTTCCTATGCACTAAAATGTCCCTGGCTTCTTGGGACTTGGGCACCTTGGGAGGAGTGGCGAGTGTTCTTAGAACTCCAAGACCTGCATTAGGTTTCCCATCGCTATGGATATTTTGCTAACCTGAGGAGTTTCCCTCACTCCCTCCCTCCCTCTTCAGGTGGCCAGGAAGGCTTCTGCATGATGTGCAGAATGGAAGCACATGTTAAACAGGTCCTGTTTGCCTCAGCCCGTGCCGTCGAGCCTTGGGCTGTCGTCAATGATCTCAAAGGTAAGTCAGTCCAGGTGCTATGACATGCTTTATTCCGACCTTGTAGTACTGAAGTAGTAACATCTTCTTTCTTAGAAATAGGAGAAAATTTGCAGCACGGCAGGGAGGAAGATGCCCATGAATTCTTAAGCTACGCTGTCGATGCCATGCAGAGAGCTTGCCTGAGTGGAAGCAGCGAGTAAGCAAATTGCCTTTCCCATGTTCCCAAGCCCTTTGGATTCTTCAATGTCCTCCCATGAAGGAAAGCTATACTCAGGACTTTCCGACAAAGCAAAACTCTTGGAGGAGATAACTCTGCGCTACCATTTGTTTCCAGCTTGGACATGTCTTCTCAAGCAACTACTCTCATCTATCAGATCTTTGGGGGCTTTCTGAGATCCAGAGGTACATTTCCACAGCTATTGCTCTCCTTGGAACTGTCTGTGCCCTCCTGTCTGCCTGCGATAACAGCTGATCGTGTGGTTGGCGCAGTGGGTGTGAAGAGCGTAACCCGGCACAGTCCGTCGACTTCCCCACTCGCTGAGCATTTCCATTTGCCTTCCAGTCACGTGCTGGAGCTGCCACGCGGTTTCCGATTCCTACGAGGTCTTCCTGGATGTCTGTTTGGATATCAAAGTATGAGGGTTTGTAATTGTGCTTCAAGACGTCCCAAGGCCACTGTAGCTTTCCAGAATCCACACAGTTGGCTTAAAAATGTGTCCTACAAACACAAGAGAGCCTGGTGGTGGGCAGGGGGTGGAATGGACTGTGTTCTTCTGCAGAGGCCGTGGCAGTGGCCTCCCTGTCGGTGCTGGCTTTCAGCTGGACTAGCAGGCATTATTGTCACTGCACCCGGGACGTCCTCTCCTCCTTCTTCCCTTTGTCCTCCCTCAACACCTGTCTGGCTCCCAGGCCTGCGGGGTGTGTTGTGTTCAGTACTGATGACCCTGCACACCATCGTAGCTGAACTGGGAGCTGCCACAGAGCGGGAGCTCTGGAGAGTGTTGGGAATCCCTGGGAGATGTTCAGCTTAACGCCCTCTTTCTGCCTCCGTCTGGGCACTGCTTGTGGGTTCACAGTGGGGCTCCTCAGCGTCATCAAGCTGTGGTTTTGTGTAAACTCCTAGGAAGCGTTTGTGCGAGGGCATTTCCCCAGGCTCAGGGCTCTCCTTTCTCACTCCTCCAGAAAGCCTCATCTGTCACCGCAGCTCTGGAGGACTTTGTGAAACCCGAGCACCTGGATGGCGAAAACTGCTTTAAATGTAGCAAGTAAGACGATTACTAACGACATACTAGCACTAGATCCTGAGTGAAGGTGCCGCATGTCATCGAGCAGAAGTCATCTTTTCCCATGGCTTTAAGGCACCCTAATGAGACACAGCTTTTTATACATGGCCTTATGGTACTGAATAGCCTTAAACCGGCATAAGGATGTGTGAGACATGAAAGGCTGTCTGGCCTTCTGGGGGAAAAAAGTGCATTTCAGCCCTTGGCTCTGTGCTTGCTTTCGAGGTGTGACAAGACGGCTGCCGCCTCCAAGAGGTTCACAATCCACCGCGCGCCCAAGGTTCTCACGGTGTGTCTGAAGAGGTTCGAAGGTTCGACCGGCAAGAAGATCAGCAAGGTGCGTACGCGAGTTGAGTGCAGCTTTCACTTCCTGGAGCAGATTTCCCAAAGCGGGATGCTGTGTCACAAGTTGTTCGTGTTGACACTTTCACGTTCCCTTCTGGGGAGAGTTCCCGTGGGAAGACAAGCGTGTCCTCTGCTCCCAGAGAGCTGCTTTGGCCGAGAGCACTTTCCTGCCACCCAACCCACGACGTGTTGCTTTCGGGAAAACCAAGTGTTCCTGAGTCCAAACGATGCATCATACACCTCTAGCACTCAGTCTTGGAAGGCTGTTCCCTGAAGTATTTCAGGTTCCTCACTGAGCCCTCTTGGTGCCTCCGTAGATTGTGGAGTATCCTGAGTACCTGGATCTTCACCCCTACACGTCTCAGACAGACGGAGAACCGCTCCTCTACACCTTATATGCCGTCCTGGTACACAGCGGTGGCAGCTGCCGTGCAGGACACTACTTCTGCTACATAAAGGTGAAAAGCAACTTCCTTCCGAACAAGGGAAACCTCGTCATTAGTGGCAGCCAAGGTGTTGGGGAGGAAGGTCTCCTTACTGGCTGGATAGGATTTGTTTTGCTGTCCTCTCGGTTCTGCAGTTTTCTGCCTGTGTTTTTGTGGAGAAAACACGCAGTTCCTCTGCAGATATCGATGCCTTTTTTTACAGGCCAGCAACGGACTGTGGTATGAGATGGACGATACCTCTGTGGTTCTGCATGACATCAACACAGTTCTCCGGCAGCAAGCCTATTTACTGTTTTATGCCAGGTAAGAACAAGTATTAAGCTGTGTTCAGAATACATTTCCTTCTCCTGGCTTTGCAGGTGTCCCTGCCCAAGGAAGGGCAGATGGAACTGGACGATCTTTAAGGCCCCTTCTAACCCACACATTTGATAGTTCTGTGGTTCTATGAAACGGAGGCCGTAGGGGGCTGACCTGGTGGGAAGACCTCTGTCAAATTTCCCATTTGCAGTCTTGGTTACGTCTTCTCTCTGTTGCAGAAACCGCTCCAAGGAAATGACGAAACCCCAGCGGAGGCTGCAAGAACAGCCCTCAACAGAGATCACGCTTTTTGCTTTTTTCTTCTCCAGGTGCTCTGATTTGGAAAGTGGACAACGGGCTGTTTCCTCATCGGTACCATCCTACGGCCGTTCCTCCCTCAGTCAGTGGGCGGCCGGCAGCAAGCAGGTGGGTTCTGTGGCACCACAGGGTCTTCCTCTCAGGACTAAGGTCACTCCGGGGAGGTGGGTCAGGGCACCAGATGGACAGCGAGTTTCTTTTGGGGATCTTGGCATCGCTCTATTTCCCTCCCACGCTGCAGCTTTCTGCACAGTTGCAACACGGCTCCCCTCCCAAGCATCCCAACAAGATCCGTCCCTTTTTCTGCCTTTGGCCCTTCTGCCTTTGCAGCCTCCAGGAGAGCCTTTGGGAGGCCCTTAGCTGTCCTCTCACACAGCTTCTGGGGGTTCCGCGCTGTTCTAGTCCTTTCAGGAGGAAAGGGCAGCACCTTTTCACAGCTCTCTTTGCAGGACATGGCAGAGGACATGGAGGACTCTCCAGAGGACAGCAGCTCCTCCACAACAGCCAGCACCAGCCGGCAAAGCTGGGCAGGTGCACGGGAGGCAGCTGCGGGCTGGCTGTGCCCCATCTGCCCACGTAAGCTCAACATAGGCACGGATTGCCTGGGCAGGGTGGGGGCCAGCGAGCGCTCCCTGCTCTACACCAGGAACACGTTTCCCTGCACGCTGGCAGCTATAGAGACATCCAGAACCCAATCCTGGGACAGCAGCTGGGACATCTCCTCCTTTTCCAGTCTTCCCATCAACTGGCTTTTAGTGCTCTTCACAACCTCCTTCAGTTCTTGGCTCAACCAAGAAGTAAGAGTTGTGGTGGGTTTCAACCCTCTGCACATGGACATCTCCCGATGGGTCGTCTTCTCTTCCTGACCTCTTTTGCCCCTCCCAGCTGCTTCCCATAGCACCCCAGCTGTCATTTGGCTGCAGCAGCTGAGTGCTCTCCTGAAGTCCAGGATCTGTTCTCTGCTGCTCTCCTTCCTCCCTCCTCCCAGGATCTTGAACCAACACTGTTTTGTGGTCACCACAGCCAAAGCTACCATTGACTACCATGTCCCAAAGCCATGTCTTCCCTGCTGCTGACGAGCAGATCCATCTGTGCATCCTGCTGGCTGGCCCTTCTAGCGCTTGTAGCAAGAAGCTATTTCGGACACCCTGCGGAAATCTCCTTGACTGCTTTTGTTCTGTCATCTTGCAAGCAAATTTCAGAGCAGTTTGGGAAGCTTGCTGGCAAAGCTGCTGTGTCTTACTGACTTTTCTGCTTTTCCCTCACTGTTTAGGCCGGAAGGCACAAGAACAACATTCCCGCTTGGCAGGTGGTCTCCCCGACTTTTGGGTTTGGGTAAGCAGCAAAGACATGGCAATGATCTCCCCCCGTTTCTGGCACTTGTCGGTGGCATCAGCAGGGAACATGTGTGAGCAAAGGGCTCAGCAGGGCTGGCGTGGCCTCCCTGTCCCTGCTGAGAGGATTCCTGCTGTCCCCAAGCAGGGACGATGCGAGGGCTGCTCTCCAGTGTCCCAGCAACAGCCCTGGTCCTCCGGGCCACCAGCAAGCCCTGGCTGGCGGCAGGGCCAGCACTCTGTGCCCATGAGCCCAGCCCTCCTCCCTCAGCCCGGGGCCTCTCTTCTCACCCTCCCCGTGCAGTCACTGCCACCCCTGCTACCAGCTCTGCTGCGGGCGCTGCCGCAGCACTGCCGGGCGTCTCTGCAGGGCTGCGGGCACTGCCCGGCTCAGCAGCAGCATCAGGGCACTCGGTGTGACACGGCTTCGCTGCCTCCCTTCCCACCATAGTCCTTTGAAGAACACCTCCAGCCTTCTGAGAGGACAGACATCATCCTTGTGTCCATCGAGGCCATGAGAGACTCCAGCACCTTTGACAAGAAGGCGGCAACGGACATGCTGGACAGGGTCATGGAAATCCCTGACTTCTGGCTGGTGGATGTAAGTGGCCTGTGGCTGCCTTGCAGCCCTGTCAGGCCTTGTTGCTCCCTCCATCCCTCCCTCCCAAACCCTGGTGTCTTGGGCACCTGAAGCCACCTGAAGGCAGCAGACAAGGATGGAAAGGGCAGCGGAGGAAATGGCCGCAATCCAGGGGCAGCACCATCCTCACCTGTGTCCCCTCCAGGTGCCAAAGATCATGAGGTGCATCCACCAAAGCCTGGAGAGCATCACCACAGCATCAGCCCGGCAGAGCGTGGAGTCCCTGCTTCTCCTGATGGCCGACAGGAGCCCTGGGGAGGTGGTCACCATGCTGCTGAGGATCACTCCACAAGGAGACCGGTACTGGCCTCAAAAGCCATCAGGGCTTGTTCTCCGTGGGGAGAGGGGCCCACAGACGCTCTGGCTGCCAGAGCCAAGGAATCCTGCAGGACCCTCCAGAGGAGCAGGACCCTCCATCCCCCCACGCTTTCCAGCCCTGGCGGTCAGCCAGGCCTGCAGCAGCCACAGCTGAGCAAGCCAGCCCAGAGCCCCCCATTGCGCTCCTGACAGCCCCACGGGAGCACCAGCTCAGCCCTCTGCTGCTGCCCGGGGCATCCCAACCGTCCTGCAGCGCTGAGCGCGGCCACGCTGCTGTGGCCGGGGCTGCCCTGCTGACAGAGCGCTCTGGCTTGCAGGACTGCCCTGGACATGTGGAGGGTGGTGTTCTCTGCACCCAAGACTCTGGACAAGATCTTAATGGAGTTCCTCAGCAGACTCCTGATGACAGACTACCTGTTGCTCGAAGGCCTCATCAGCCTGTCAGAAAGACCTGACATGGTGAGCAGGGTGGCGTCAAGGGGAGCCGTGTTGGCAGCTGGGGCTGGGGCAGTGCGTGCGGCGGCTGAATGGCCTTGGGTGGGGGTCAGGCAGTGCGTGAGAGCTCCAAATGCTCTCTCTGCCATGCTGGGGCCCGATGGCTGCCTGGGGAGCTTTCCAGGCACGGAGGCTCTCCAAGCCACCTGCCCCTTGTGGCCTGTGGGAAAAGCGGAAGGCTGAGCAGGGCAGGGGACTCTTTGCTTTTCTTCCCTCCCTGCCCTACTCCTTCTCTCCTGCATCCCCACCTGTGTGGCCATGGCCACCACCTGCCCGGAGGCTGCCACAGAGATTCCTGTGCCACCTGTGCCAGGAAGCCGGGCAGGGGGCTGGTGCTCAGTGACCAGCATTTTTGCCAGGGTGGTCGTTGACCCTTTCACAACAAGGAAACTCTTCTTCATACAGGCAAGAAAAATGCAGGTCCTCCCGCTCTTCGTCATGGAGCTGATTTGGCATGGCAACACAGAAATCAAAAAGAAGGCGCTGGTGTTCTTAAACAACATGATGGGTCACCTGAAGAGACAAGAGGCCAGCCCCATCGCTGAGCAACTGGCGAAAAAGCTCCGGCCCCTCTTTGACGACGTAAGGCTGATGGAGGAGAACGAGCCCTGCGGGTGGGCAGCCTGCAGTGACAGCTGCCCTTCAGCCCAGCCCCGTGGGCAGCACTGGGAGCAGGCGCTGCTCCCCTGGGCTCTCGTGGGGTGACTTCTGGGCTTTGCAGCCCAGCACAGCTCCCTGCTGCACAATCTGCCCCTGGAGCATCTCCCCTCACATCAGCCCCGATGCTGCCCCTGCTCACTGTGGGCAGACAGCTGCTGGTTTTAAAGTCCAACTTTCCGCCTTCCTGCCAGGAGTCCAGCCAGCTGCGAGAGCTCTCCATCCGCCTCTTCAGAGAGCTGGTGCAGTCAGTGGTGGGGTGCGACAAGAAGAGGATGAAGAGCTACGTGCGCCATGCACTGCACCCCCTCTTCTTTCATCTGAGTGACCAGAGCGACAGCGTGGCCATGGTACAGATTTCCACTGCCACCACCCTGGTCCCACAGGGCTCGGCAGATGCCCATGGCCACCGAGGCCTGAACAGGCTTGTCCCTACGGGCTCCTGAGCTGTCCCTGCAGGTGCTGGAGCTTGAGCTTTGAGCCTCAGTCCTGTCCGCCAGGGCTGTGCCCAAAAGAGCCCCAGATGTTGGAGCCCGGGCACGTCCCAGCTCCCAAAGGGCAGGATCATCCCAGGAACAAAGCCAAGAGCAGGGGGACACCAGGTCTCCTTCCCCAGGCCGTGGTGCCATCTCCCAGCTTCTGCTGTTCCGCAGGCCGCCGGGGAAGCCCTCCTTGCTGCAGCAGAGCTGCTCAAGTGGAAACAGCTCCAACACCTGGTGCGGACGCAGCAGAAATGGAGGATTGGAGAGTGCTTGGTGAGGACAACCCCCAAGGCCCAGGGCCCAGGCCGGACGAGGGCTGCCCCCCGTGGCTGGGCTGTGGGCTCTGCAGATGTGCCTCGCCTGCCCTGCTGCAGCCCCGAGCTGCATCCTTGTGCCCTGTCCTCAAGAACAGAGCCCCCAAGGGCTCTTCTCTCTGCCCTTCTCCCCTCCCCACTCCCAGCGGGAGGGAGGCCTCTCAGCACCCCTGGGACCCCTGGGCCTGTGTCTCCATCTCAGCCGCAGCCCCACAGGGCTCCTGCCTGGGAGATGGGAATTGCCTTGGAGGGGAAGGGCTACGGCTGCTGCTGGGAGGAGGGACTGGTCTGGCCAACTGGGGAGGGACAGTGACGTGCCCATCTCCTTGTGCTCTCTGCAGCTGGAGCAGGACAGGAGCAGGGCTGAAGAATACTTGAGTCAGAGCCTGCCGTACCTGAGGGATGCTCAGGCCAGCTTGCGAGAGGCGGCCGTGAGGTTCATCGGTGAGTCACAGCCCCCGGGGTCCCTCTCCTGGCAGTCTGGCCCAGCTCTGCGCTGCTGCTCTGGCACCAGGAGCAGCCCTGTGGCTGCCAGAGCCCCGGCTGCCCCGTGCAGGGCCTTGGCCTCCCCTCCCAGCCCTGCCCACGCAGCTGGCCTTGGTGGCCGCCTTGCTCAGTCCCAGCACCTCAGCTCCTGGTCTCCCCTGGGGTCAGCTCTGATGAGGGGAGGGATCAGGGCTCTGACGGAACTCTGTGCCCAGGGCTGGCTGCACAGCCCCTGAGGGACCGAAGGGAGGAGGAGAAGCTGTCTGAGGTCTGCAGCGGTGAGTAGGGGCCGTGCGGTGTTGGCCGGGGCTGGTGGGGCAGGGGACAGAGCCTGGGCAGGGTGCTGCCACGCCTGGCCCTGCTCCCGGGAAACATGAGGGGCATTTGGGGCATTCCTGCGCAGCCGCTCTCTCCTGAGCGGAGAGCGAGGCGCTTGGGGCTGCCACGGAGGGGATGCCTGGGGGTCTCTGCAGACACACGAGGTCGTGTGGGCTCCGCTTCTTTCTGCTGCAGCCCTTCAGCCCTTGGAGAAGGACAGCGAACCCTCCATCTGCTCCCTGGCAGCTCAGACCATCCTCATCCTGAGCCGCCCAAGGAAGCAGCCAAGATCACGGTGGACCCTGCAAGCCCTGTGCTGCTGGCGTTGCTAAGCCGGGCGGAGGTGCAGCTCTTCTCGGGGAAAGGGCTGCGTTTTATTACAATAAAGCTGCAGCAAGAAGCCCAAAGCCCTGGTGTCCTTCAGATGTGCAGC
Organism: Caloenas nicobarica; assembly: GCF_036013445.1. Classification (NCBI taxonomy): domain Eukaryota; kingdom Metazoa; phylum Chordata; class Aves; order Columbiformes; family Columbidae; genus Caloenas; species Caloenas nicobarica. The sequence continues at coordinate 2,507,293 of NC_088280.1, forward strand.
GCCCCGAGCGTGCTGAGCAGACAGCGTCACTCCTGGGCTCTCCCGCTGCCGCAGAACAGCTGCCCCTCAGCACAACGATGGAGATATTTATCAGCATAAATAAGATCCTCTCTCAGAGGAAAATCCAACGTCAGTCCAGTCTTCAAAAAGGGCAAGAAGGACGACCCAGGAAACTACAGGCCAGTCAGCCTCACCTCCATCCCTGGAAAGGTGATGGAGAATCTTATTCTGGACGTCATCTCCAAGCATGAGGAGGAAAAGAAAGTTATCGGGAGTAGTGAGCATGGACTCACCAAGGGGAAATCATGTTTGACCAACCTGATGGTCTTCTACGATGGTATGACAGGCTGGGTAGATGAGGGAAGAGCAGCGGGCGTTGTCTACCTTGACTTCAGCAAGGCTTTTGACACCGTGTCTCACAACATCCTCATAGGCAAGCTCAGGAAGCGCGGGCCGGAAGAATGCACGGTGAGACGGATCATGAACTGGCTGGATGGCAGAGCTCAGAGGGTTGTGATCAGCAGTGCAGAGTCTGGTTGGAGGCCTGTAGTTAGGGGGTTGCCCAGGGGTCAGTACTGGGTCCAGCCCTGTTCAACCTGTTCATCAATGACCTGCATGAAGAAACCGAGTGCACCCTCAGCAAGTTTGCCGATGACACCAAACTGGGAGGAAGGGTTGACACACCAGAGGCTGTGCTGCCATTCAGCGAGGTTGTTCCTCCCCCTCTACTCTGCCATGGTGAGGCTGCATCTGGAGTTACTGGGTCACTTCTGGGTTTCCCAGTAGAAGAAGGACAAGGAACTGCTGGAGAGAGTCCAGCAGAGGGACACAAAGGTGATGAGGGATCTGGAGCATCTTTCTTACGAGGAAAGGCTGAGAGAGCTGGCGTGTAATAATATAGAAACTTTGTCCCACTAGTTTTTGTCTGGAATTAAAATATTTTATAATTTGATCTTATATCACATTTAATCTTTATAAAATATTTGCTATTTATATAATAAGTCTATAAATTTCTCCCATGAATTTTTGTCTGGAGTTAAGATATTTTAATATTTGATCCTTATATCATATTTGAGTAATATTTGATCTTTAGATCAAATTTGAGCTCTATATCATCTTTACTACCTGTATAACAGGTATATAAACTTTTCCCAGCAATTCTTTTCTGGAGGTAATATATTTTAATATTTGATCTTTAGATCATATTTGAGCTTTATATGCTATTAAATATTTCTATAATAAGTATATGATCTTTTTCCCACTAATTTCCCTCTGGAGATCCTATCTTTAATATTTGATCTTTAGATCATATTTACGATTTCTATAATAAATATATGAACTTTTTCCCACTGTTTTTTTCTGGGCTTAGTCTGTTTTCTTCCCTTAGACTTATCAGTGCCTGGCAGTCGTGGTTGGTTATTCCACCTCCCCCACTTCTCTCACTGTCACTCTCCCCATCCCTTTGCCCCGTTCTTCACCTCTGCCAGCTCCCACAGCTCCTCTTCCCTGCCCCTCATCTGAGCTGCGTTCCCTTCAGCTGCCCCTTCAGTCCCCTCTTCCCCCAGCCCTGTTTTACTCTTCACATCACCCCCAGCACCACTTTTGTGCAGTTTGGGGTTAATTCCTGCCAGTGGGGATGAGGAAGCTGCTGTGTCCTCAGGGGCTGGAAGGGCTGTCCGGGTCAACCTGTCTCTCCAACATGACCCATCGAGGGGCAGCAGCTCATCCCCAGCCCTCCCAGGTTTTTTATGCTTTTTTAGGTTGTTTGTAAGTAGTTTCTTTCCAGCTTCTTTGTTTGTAGTTTCTTTGTAGCTTCTTAGTTTGTAGGTGCTTTGTTTCTACTTTCTTTTTCGTCAGCTTTTGTGTTTCTACCTTCTTTATTTCTACCCTGTTTGAATGCACGTTTCAGTTGTTTGTTTTAGTTCAGTTGATATTAGTTGGTTTGGGTGGGGGTTTTTTTTAAGCTGGTTGATTGAGGGGTGAATTTTCAGTTGGTTGTTTCGTGCGGAATTTGTTTATAGGTGATTTCCATGTTGTTTGTAGGGTGTGTGTTTGTAGGTCATCTAAGGTTGGTTGGTTTCTGTTGTTGAAGGTTGGAGATGTTTAGTTTAGGTTGGTTTTCTTAGGTTGCTTGGTTTAGGTTTGTTGGGTTAGCTTACTTTAGGTTGCTGGCTTCAGGCTGTTTGATGTCCTTTTGTGAAGGTTGATTTGTATTGTTTCGTGTAGGCTGTTTTTTCATTTTTTTTCTTAGGTTGTTTGGTCTATGCTGTTTAAGGAAGGTACTTTCGGTTTGGTATAGTTAGCTTGTTAGTTTGGTTTGGGTTTTTGGTTTAGATAGGTTCAGGTTGTTTCAGCTTGTTTTTCCGAAGCTTTTTTGCCTGTGGTTGTTATGGAGTCATTAGCACTTAAAAGAATGAATCCTGTTAGCAATGCCTAAATAGGTGGACACATTTCTGGGCAGTCTAGTCTTTTAAGAAAGAGAAGAAGGATTTGAAGAACCCTCGATAAGGAGTTCTTGCAGCTTATACCTTCTTATACCTTGCAGCTTATACCTTCTTGCATCTGCACAGTTAGTTGAGTCTTCTTTAACATATATCTTGAGACTGTTGTGTGCAGTGTCCTTCAGCTGAACTTTGCTCATTATACACTTGTTATTATCCTAAACATGACACCCCCAGGAGGGAAGAGGCAGGCCCAGCCTGAGACCCCTCCTCAGGGAGCCCGCCTAGTGCTAAAACGGTTGTGTCACCGACATGCAAATGTGTCACCAACTGGCTCTTTAGCACTGGCCTGAGGCTGTGAATGTAGTGACGAGATTTTGCACGGGAACTGATGGTTCCTCTTCCAGCCCGAATCCTTGAACCGGCCAGAAGTCAAGAACGAAACGTGCTCTTAATCCACATCACTTGATATCTGTAAGGAACTGGAAAAGGTGAATGTGGCTGAGGAATGTAACTATTGCTCAGCTGATTGCAATTGCATATAAAGTGTAGCATAGCAGGAAGAAAAAAACAAAATTTAAAAAGGCAAAGAGAGCCCAGGCCTGTGCTGTACAGCTTCAACATAAACTTCAGGCCTGTGTCCAGCTGCGAGATAAACTCAGGTCATTGTAACCAAGGAGTCTGCCAGGGCCTGGCAGCTCCCGCTCGGTACCAGCGATTACGCCGCCCGCGTGGCCTTGCCTGTGTCTAAACTGCAGCGAGAAAAGAGAAAAATAGAAAAAGCTGCCTGCCTGCTGCTGAAGCGGCGAAAGGGGGGGCTTTGCCCCCCTGCCACAGCGATAGTGCTGTCAGAGCTGTAACACTGGATGAAGGAGCTGAGGGAATTTAAAGGCATCCCCAGCAGATCCCTAATCCCAATGAAGCTGGGAAATTAAAGCACAATTTTTTTTCATAGACTTATTCTGTAGTAACTAGTTGTAAGAGACTTCTTGGTAAATTCGCCATGTTAGTTCTTGGGGTCATGGAAAAGAAAGAAAGGCCATTTTTAAACCAATGGAATTTCAAATTTGGAACAAAGTTTTAGCACATTCATTCTTGTATATGCCAGAAAGCCCTATACCTCTCTTAGGTCAAGATTTGTTAAGTAAATGGAAAGCTCAAATAACATTTGGTGAGAATTCTGTGTAGTTGCATGTCCCACAGGATTGTGACGTGACAGCAGAAATTACATTTCCCGGGGTAGCACAGCCTTGGGAGCGGTGGGTGCAGCTGGCGGCTCCAGCGGCTGCAAGGCAGGTAGCCGCAAGTCCTGGGCTGGACTCCACAGTAAACCGGCATCCTGGAGTGAATTAAATCCTGATATGACTTTGCTTTGTTATCAAATTGTCTTTTATCTTGCACGTGAGTTTTTATCACTCTGCCCTTGCAGTTCTCTTCCCCATTCCCCAGGAGAGGGGAGTGAGTGAGCAGTTGGGTGGGGGCCCAGCGACCAGCTGGGGTCAACCCACCACGTTATGGACTTATTTCTACTGTCAGTAAAAACAGTAACATGCTCTAAACCACTTACTTCTTCTGGATGCTGAGAAGCTGAATTTCTTTAATTTGGTTCCTGTCATTCAGTCTTACTTGACAAGATACCTCTAAGCTCATGGTATGTCATCTGTGGCATGAAGGTTTTAGAATAGTGCTTTTTCTTTAATTGGTAACTGTTACCATTGTAATGGTAACACCTCTCAGAGAGTATTTCCACTAAATCATTTCCATTCTCTATATTTTATGCCTATTACCAATGTGTGTGTGTGAAAAGTGATTTTTTTTGCCAAAAAATGCCAAGGGACCGATCCCACAGTGAAGAAAAGAGAAAAAGGAGGACAAATTTTGATGCACAAAGTTTTTGATGATACAAGACCTTTATCTACATTTCCAGTCTCTGAAGTCCTAATTGTGCAGCAAAGAGCCTGGAAGCTCTGAGCTCCCTCCATTTGCCCCAAATTTCAGCACTGAAAGTGAAATCACCCCAGGCGGTGGCATTCTTTTGATTCAATTTACAGCCTACAGCACAACACGGGTCAGAAGACAGACCAGGACACCACAAAAGGAATCGAAATCCTGTGGACTAAAAGGTGCGTGTTCCTCGGGATCTCAGGTGCCACGGCAGACCGGTTCTTGTGTTCAGGGAGCTGGTCAAATGACCCACCTCAATTTCTGAAATGGTGTCTCAGTTTGCTCAAGTAACCCCGGACTTGATCCCCATCCGCACCTGGTTGTTCTCCAAACTCCTGCCTAAAGGAACAAAGGCCCGGGAGACCTTGCTGGTGAAGACAGAGGCAAAGAAGCCATTAGGCACCTGAGCCCAGTCTGCTCCTGCTCATACTCAATTCTGCATTTGGCCCGCGTTAGGGGAGGAGTGGTTGATACAGCAGAGGCTGTGCTGCCATTCAGCTGTCGTGGTTGAGACAGGCAAACGACACAGACCAAGTTCTTCCAGGATGAAAGTAGTAGATGCCATTTATTGCCACAAGTGCATTTTTATACAGTTTTACCAATTCATGTGTCTCTTCACTATGGGTTACAAGTTCCAGCAGTAACATCTCATTGGCTAATTTTGCTCTCATCAGTGTTCCTCTTCTACTCCCTTCTCTCTCACGGGTTGTGTTGGCAGTTGCCCTTTCCTCCCCCCCACGCCCTGAGAACTGCTGTGGCAGTTGCACTGGTAGCTGCCCGTCCCCCTCTCAGAACTGGGGCCTTCAATGGGGCAGCCAACGGCTCTTTGTGGAGACCCAGAGTCGCTGGGCAGGGTCGTTAGCAGAGGAGGGGCCAAGCGCGCCCACAGCCCAGAGAAGCCGAGAAGCTTCTCGAAGGCCCACACTCGAGGGGACGGGGTGTAGAGAAGCCGAGAAGCTTCTGGAATGGCCACAGTCAGATCTGAGCAGACTATAAATGGGGTTCCCGCCAGCGACTCCCTTTGTGTGGTCTCCTCGGAGCTGCGGGTCTGCCGTGCTGCCGGAGTCCCTCCCCTTAGACGGAGAAGCCGTCTAAGGTGACCTCCCGGGATGGGGAGCGCCTCACCCCCGCATGTGGGCGAGTGAGAAGTTACTGAATATATGCTTTAGTAAGTCCTTGCCTGGTAGGCAAGTGTACCTTCCTCGTCTGGGGCAGACGAGTGTAAATTCCTGGCTGCAGTAAGCTGGTGTTTATCTATTATAGGCAAAACGGGACAGAGAGGGCTCTGGTTTGTTTTTCTTGTGAGTGCGTATATGCACGCTGTGGATCCTCATTCTTATTTCGCTGCACCCCAAATAATTTCCTAACCTAATATGCGAACCTTTATCTTATGTTATCAGAGTGATAGTCTGCCTAAACTTATATTTGGGATGCCTCCATGAAACAGGTACATCCCTTCTCTCTCACGGGTACACCTTAATGTCTCTGGATACTCCTTTACTCCCATCTTTCTCATGGGTAGGCCTTAATATCTTCAAGGCTGATCTCTGTTCCCATGCTCTCCGTCAGGGAATCCACGGACCCACCATAGTCCTCCACATTCAGCGAGACCTGGACAGGCTGGACTGGGCAGAGAAGAAACTGATGAAGTTCAAAAAGGGCGAGTGCAGGGTCCTGCACCTGGGGAGGAATTACCCCAGGCACCAGGACGGGTGTGGGATGGACCTGCTGGAAAGCAGCTCTGCAGAGGAGAACTTGGGAGTTGTGGTGGATAACAGGTTGACAATGAGCGAGCAATGGGGCGTTGTCATCTGTGTATTCTGAAAACAACATAAATACGGAAAGGAAAAATAAATTAGTCAATTCATGAGTGTATATTAATATGAGAATCCCTTTAGAGATACAAAAGCAACATTTTATACGTAACATCACACTTCTATCATCTCCACACGTGAACGGGACATTTTGAGAATGCACAAACAGCAAAATATTTCTCACAAAAGAGCAAAAATATCCCAACTACTTGGGAAACTTAGACTGAGCGTAAAACACCAAGATCCCTTCACGAGGACGCTTTTTCTATTTATGTTTTACACCACATTTGTCTTTAGACAAGGAGGAAAGCCATCAGACCTTTTAGATTTGGCCCAAACAAAAAACCCAACTGCCTGAGACACTTGGACTAAGCCTAAAATGCAAAGATCCCTCCACGAGGATGGTTTTTATACTGTACTTTCACAATCTGGATATGTCTAAATCTTTTAAAGCTCCATCAGCAGCTGTTTCCTGGGACCTGCTGGCAGCTTTAAGAATTTAAAAATTAAAAAAAAGAAAAGAAAACAATGCTGCAGATCTAGTTAGGCTCTGTGATGGTGGTTTGGTGCAGGGATTATGCATAACACGGGAATATTTCACCATTTCTGCTCTGTTTTTCAGTATATTACTCCAAAACACCCACCTGATGACATCATTTCACAGCAAAACCAGCAATTTGCAGAATTCAGCTTCTTCAGGGAACGGAGAAATTGCAGGGCCTCTTGGAACAGCACGTCATCAGGTATGGCCAGTTCGGCTGCCAGGTCTCCAGAGGCTTGGTCGGCAGCAGAGGGGCTGGATGGGACGTCGCTGCCCAGGGGTGTCCCCAGGGGGGCCGTGCCAGAGGTGTTGAGGTGCGAGGACAGCTGGCCCTTTTGCTGGTGGCCAGGCATGGCTGTTGGCAACACCACGGGGGCTGTGGCCAGCGCATTCCCCTCTAAATTGGTGCCACCAGTGTTCCCAGGTGTGGGGCTGTGGATGGCTTTTTAGAAGAGAGAGGGCATAATGTATATGCAGTGAACAATCCAGGGCTTGACATAACCACAGTTTAGGCCTGGACCTGCTGCTTGTTGTCCTCTACTGGCAGAAAAGCAGAAGTTAAACGGAGGCACAAGAAGGGGGCATGGAATGTCACGGCACATCGACAGCAGCTGTTCACCAATAGTAACTGGGGGTGGGGTGCATGATCAGTGCATTGTAACCAATCATTATTGTATGTTTAGCACATGCTTAAGATAAAGTTTCATATATATACACTCTGTTGTTGCGCACATTAGAAATAAAATGGAGAACGATTTAACCCATATTGGGACGCTGTCGTTACTCTGGCCGACTCTTTCCGTCCAACGAGGCTTGTCCAAAGGATTCCACTCCGACATGGGGCTGCTTCTGGGACCATCCTTGGCAACCCGCACCATGTCCAGAGAGACACCAAAGAGCTGATGGGCCTCCTGGAGCAGCACCTCGTCAGACCCTTCAACATCATCGGTGGGATCCTCAGGGGCTTGTTTGTGGGGAGCAGCAGAGGGGCCCGGGGGGGTGCTCCTGCTCCGAGGTGCCCCCGCGGCGGTGGCCACGCCGAAGCTGCAGGGCTGTGCCCATTGCCCCTGGACGTGCCGGTAGCTGGGGATGGGGATCGGCAGCACTGGAGGGGCTGGGGCCACCACTGTGCCCTGATGGCTGTAGAGGCTCCTCCACTGGATGTGGAACTCGCAGGGGTCAAAGCAGCAGCCACACGGAGCCCTCTGCAGCCCCGTGTTGGGGACTGGGAGCCGTGCTGGGCCGGGGGGACCCTCCATGGGCACCCCCCGAGCCACCCCCATTGCCAACGACTCCCAGCTCTGCACAGGCATGTGGGGAGCTGGTGGCTGGGGCAACCCTGCGGGGTGAGCTGCTGCATGGGGAATGGGGCTGCAAAGCGGGAGGAGACTCGCTTCTGGGAGGGGAGCCGTGACAGATGGCCCCAGGTACAGGGGAGATTCTCTGGGAACTGGATTTACTAGGCATGCAGCAGCCAGGCCAGGGCAGGGCCGCTCAGCCAGGCTGGCTGAACCCCCGTGCCGTATCTGCCGGGGGACAGGGCTGGTGGGTGCTGGGAGTGCCCGGGTAGGGGATGGCAAAGGTGCCGAAGGTGCCGGGGTGTCCGAGCAGACAGGGGTGTCGTCCCTGCTGGAGGGACTTGGGGGGCCAGGGCTGCCCCCCCTGCCGGGGATGCCCAGGCTGCGGGGAAGGGCTGCTCCTGCCCGGGTGGTGGGCACAGGGGGGCTGAGCCTGCAAGAGAGACAGGAGCCATGGCCGGCGGTCACCTCTGCTCTTGCCCGCAGGAGCGTACCAGGCTGCAGGGCTTGGGCTCGGTCCCTACCTGGGGGGTAGAAGGTTTGGGGGAGCACAAAAGGCAGCTGGGGCTGCAAGTGCCTTTGGCTGGAAGCCTTGGGCCCTTCCCAGAGCTGGGACATCCTTGGCGTGAGTGGGAAAGGCACCCCATTTTGACTGGCCTAGACGCTCCGTGCATCCTTGGCATAGACTACCTAAGGAGAGGGTATTTTAAGGACCCAAAAGGGTATCGATGGGCCTTTGGTATAGCAGCTGCAGAGACTGAGGACATGGAACAGCTGTCTGCTTTGCCTGGTCTCTCAGATGACCCTTCTGACTGCTAAGATCGAAGAGCAACAGGTGCTGAGTGCTACCTCGATGGTGCACAGACAAGAATATCGCACTAACTGAGATTCCCTGATCCCTATTCATAAACTGATCCAACAACTAGAGAATCAAGGACTTGCTCACCTTTCAACAGTCCTGTATGGCCAGTGCCAAAGCCTAATGGAGGATGGAGACTAACTGGAGACTGTCGTGGCCTGAATGAAGTTACGCCACCATTAAGTGCTGCTCTGCCGGACATGTTAGAACTGCAATATGAACTGGAGCCAAAGGCAGACAAGTGGTATGCCACAATTGACATTGCTAATGCATTTTCCTCTATTCCTTTGGCAGCAGAGCGCAGGTCACAGTTTGCCTTTACCTGGAGGGGTATCCAGTACACCTGGAATCAACTGCCCCAGGAGTGGAAACACAGCCCCGCTATCTGCCATGGACTGATCCAGACTGCAAGAGAATAAGGTAAAGCTCCAGAACACCTGCAAGACATTGATGACAGTGTTGTATGGGGTGATACAGCAGCAGAAGTCTTCAAGAAAGGTGAGAGAACAATTCAAATTCTTTTGAAAGCTGGTTTTGCCATAAAAACAGGTAAGGTCAAGGGAACTGACTGAGAGATCCAGCTTTTAGGAATTAAATGGCAAGATGGGCATCGCCAGATCCCGATAGAGGTGATTAACAAAATAACAGCTAGGTCCCCACCAACTAGCAAAAAAGAAACAAAAGCCTTCTTAGGTGGTGTGGGTTTCTGGAAAATTCATATTCCAGATTACAGCCAGATTGTGTGCCCCCTCTATCAAGTGACTCGAAAGAAATATGATTTTCAATGGGGCCCTGAGCAACGACAAGCCTTTGAACAAATTAAACAAGACATTTTACACGCAGTAGCTCTTGGACCAGTCCGGACAGGACAAGGCATTAAGAATGTCCTCTACACTGCAGCTGGGGACAATGGTCCTGCCTGGAGCCTCTGGCAAAAGGCACCAGGTCGACCCCCAGGGTTTTGGAGTAGAGGATATAAAGGCTGAGGCCAGCTATACTCCAACTGAAAAAGACATACTGGCAGCATATGAAGGAGTTCGAGCTGATTCAGAAGTGGTGGGAACTGAAGCCCAGCTCCTCCTGGTGCCCCGATTACCAGGACTGGGCTGGATGTTCAAGGGTAAGGTTTCTTCAACTCATCATGCAACAGATGCTACATGGAATAAGTGGATTGCATTAATGACACAGCGGGCTGGAATAGGGAAGCCATGTGCCTAAAAGTCGAGCCGCTGAAAAACATCAAAACAACCAGCAAGCGGATCAGGCTGCTGAGACTAAAGTAGCTGAGGTGGACTTGGACTGGCAACATAAAGGTGAACTTTTCCTAGCTCGGTGGGCCCATGATGCTTCGGGCCATCAAGGAAGGGATGCAACATATAAATGGGCTGGTGGCCGAGGGGTGGACATAACCATGGACGTTATTTCACAGGTGATCCATGTCTGTGAAACACGTGCTGCAATCAAGCAGGCCAAAAGGTTTTTAAAGCCTGTGTGGTATGGGGGGCGGTGGTTGACATACGAATACGGGGAGGCCTGGCAGATTGACTATATTATACTCCCTCAAACCCACCAAGGCAAGCGCTACGTGCTTACAATGGTGGAAGCGACCACGGGGTGGCTGGAAACATATCCTGTGTCTCATGCCACTGCCTGGAACACTATTCCGGGCCTTGAAAGGCAAGTCCTGTGGCAACACGGCGCACCAGAAAGAATTGAGTCAGACAATGGGACTCATTTTAAAAATAGTCTCATAAACAAGTGGGCCAAAGAACATGGCATTGAATGGATATATCATATCCCCTATCATGCACCAGCCTCAGGGAAGGTTGAGCGATACAATGGCTTGTTAAAAACTATCCTGAAGGCAATGGGCGGTGGAAGCTTTAAAAACTGAGATAAGCACCTGGCACAAGGCACCTGGTTAGTTAACCCCAGGGGACCAATCAATGGAGCTGGCCCTGCTCAGTCAGGCCTTTTACATACAGTAGAAGGAGATAAAGTCCCTGTGGTGCATGGAAGGAACATGTTAGGAAAAGCTGGCTGGGTTATTCCTGCTTTTGGCAAAGGCAAACCCACTTGTGGGATTGCTCTTGCTCAAGGGCCTGGATGTACTTGGTGGGTGATGCTGAAGGATGGTGAAGCTGATGTGTACCTCAAGGACATTTGATTCTGGCTGAGAATACTCAATTTCAAACTGTATGAGGGGAATTGCTGCATGATACTAACGGTGTTCCATGAGTGTCTTTCAGGTTGAAGCAGCGGTGGTGATGAACCCTGAGCTGGTCTCATCGACCTGTGCCCAGTAACTTCCCTGAGACTGACATCTCTGACCTGCAGTTCCTGGGCACGAACTGCACCAGATTACACATCATCTGTCCTGCCTAGAGAGAGGCTGCTGGGATAGACAGAGACCAGCAGTCATGAGCTAGTGATAGACATATTTATGTGTGTGCGTATACATTTGAAGAGAGGCAGAAAGCAGCAGTGATTTGGGCATGACTTAAATGGTATGGAATAAGGGGTGGAATGTCCTGCTTTTGTTAATAACAAGACCAGCTCTCTTTGAGTGAATTTTCCTTTCAGCTAAGTTCTTCTAAGTAGCTGCACTTTTCTGGATTTAGCTGCAGGTTTTTTCAGACACTGCGCTCCGAAGCTGATAAGGGTGACCAATAGCATGCAGAAGAGGTCCATGTTTAGATTTATTGCTATAGCAACCAAAGATACTGATAATGTCGCATAAGTGAGAGGGGTGTATTTGCGAGTAGGGTCAGACAGAACAGGTGACTAAAACTGACCGAGTGTTCTATCCCACTGTCGTGGTTTGACCGTGGGGAGACAATCAAAAACCGCGGCAGATGTATTTTCCTTAACCCTCTTCCCCCCTCCTGTTTCCCGCTCCCCCTCTCTTCCCCATTTTTCACTAAGGACAGGTGATTTTGAGAGGAAAGGAAAAGAAGAACAGAGAGAAGAAAGATAGAAAATTTGAAAACATTTACTAACGTTACTAAATAAACATAAAGAAAAAGAAAGCCGAACAAATATTATAGAACCAGTCTTGCAATTCCCAGCACCGAGTCCGGCAGGATCCTTCAGCCAACCGCAACTAGATTCAGCCTGTCGTGAGGCCTCAGCTTGCAGGGACAGCAGAAAAACGCAGAGACGAAGCAAACCAGCAGGAGACCCTATTCTCTATTGTTTAGGAGCATTAGTAAAGCATTTAAAACTTTTCCAACTTGCAAGTCTCTCTCCCTCTTCCTCCTACTACCTTTCCTTACTGGGGAGGGCAGGGGGGTTAACACAGAGCATCTGCCACGGTTTATTGTCACCCTGCAGTAAACGGTGACAGGTTTATTGGTGGCCCGTACGGGGATAAGAGAAACTGTGACAAGATGTGACCCGACCTGCAAAGCGTCCAGGTGGTCAGGAACCATAAGCTTAAGCTGTGCTATAGAATTCTGTGCTACGCTACTTGGAAAATTGTGCTGTGCTGATGCTGTTTGTAGAAATCCTATGCTACTCTGATCATGAAATTCTAGGCTGTGCTGATCATAAAGTTCTGTTAAAGAAATAAAGCTTTAATTGTAACTACAACTTAGCGCCATCATCATTCCGCCCAGGATCGCCAGAAGAACCCGTCTGTTCCTGTAGTATCGTGTGGCAGCCCTGACCAAAAGGGGACAGAGGGAGACGCAGCGTGACTGTCCAGAATTGGCATTTGGCTCAGGGGAGTGTGCAGGGCAACAGGGACCCAGATGAGCTGATCCCAAGTGCCCATGGCCACCTATTTCTCCTTCTCACCTTCTAGGTGATGCTGGTCAAGGCCCAGGCACCTGCAGTCTTAGGCTTTCGATATGAGGCTTTTGGCCCTAAAAAGAGGGCTTTGGGGCCTACAGGGGAGGGCTTGGACTCTAAAAATGCAGATTTGGGGCCTAAAATAAGGAAGGCATTGGGGTCCTACAAATGAAGGTATGAGACATAAAAGAGGGATTGGGTGCCTATGAAGGTGGGTTTGGACACTCGAAATGAGGGTTTGGACCCTTCAAATAAGGATTTGGGCCTTAAAAATTGGCTTTGGGGCTGTAAAAATGAGGGATGTGGACACTAAGAATGTGTCTTTGGAACCATGAAGGAGGCTTTGGTCCCTAAAAACAGTGAGGCTTTGGAAAGTACATTTAGTTTTTAGACCCTAAAAATGAGGCTTTGGGCCAAAAAATGATGAGGCTTTTGACACGAAAATGAGGCTTTGGACCCTTAAAATGACCATATGGAAACTGAACATTTAGTTTTGAAAACTGTCAGTTAGGCTTGAAATCCTAAAAAAAGGTTGGGCCCTGAAGTGAAGCTTTGGACTCTGCATAGGAGACACTAGGCCCTCCAAATGAGGCCTTGGACAAAACAATGAGATTTCAGGCTCTATTAATGTATCTTCGGACTCTAAAGTGAAGCTTTAGGTCTTTAAAATGAGGCTTTTGACCCTATAAATGGAGCTTTGGGCCCTAAAATAGAGGCAGAAGAAGGGTTTGGACCCTAAACAGCGTTTGGACAGTGGGGCTCTCAGCAGCAAAAGAGGGCTTTGGACTCTGAGGTAAGGGTTTGCGCCTCAAAAACTGAGTATTTGGATCCTGAAATTAACAGGGTTTGGACCCTAAAATTGGGGAACTGGACCCTAAGAATGAGGCTTTGGAGCCTCAAAGTGAGGGTCTGGGCCCTTAAAGTAGGGTTTGGACCTTAGAATGAGTATTTGGACTCTCAGAATGAAGGCTGAGACCCTAACAATAGAGGGGCTGGACCCTAAAAATGAAACTTTGGGACCTGAAATGAAACATGTTATAGAAAATCTGGGCTGTAGACTCTAAATATGAGGATTTGGGCCCTAAAGATTAGGATTTGGGCCTACAAATGAGACCTAGGACGCTAAAACAGAGGATGTGGGCCCCATAAAGGACTCTTTAGATCCTAAAAATCATGAAGAGTGTCCAGAAGAGGCCACAAAGTTGGTGAAGGGTTTGGAGGGGAAGCCGTATGAGGAGCGGCTAAAGTCACTGGTTTTGTTCAGCCTTGAGGAGACTGAGGGGAGGAGACCTCATCGCGGTCTGCAGTTTCCACACAAGGGGAAAAGGAGGGGCAGGCGCTGAGCTCTTCTCTCTGGTGAACAATGACAGAATCCCAGGGAATGGCAGGAAGATGTGCCAGGGGAGGGTCAGGTTGGACAGGAGCAAAAGGTTCTTCACGCAGAGGGTGCTGGGCACTGCAACAGGCTCCCCAGGGAGGTGTCGAGGTGTCGTGGCCCGAAGCCTGACAGTATTCCAGGAGCGATTGGACAACACCCTCAGAGAGATGGTGTGAATTTTGGAGTTGTCCTGTGCAGGGACAGGAGCTGGACTCGATGATCCTTGTGGGTTCCTTCCAACTCATGACATTCGGTGATTCTTTAGTGCTAGTTCCAGTCCCAGGGCTAGAGTGAGCCAGGCTGCTCCTGGTGCCGGCCCAGGCCCTTTGCATTCCCCGAGTCTTGGTGCCAAATCTGTCCCAGTGCCAGGGTGTGGCCAGGGTTTCCCAGCAGGGACTTCCACTGCAAACCAGTTCTCCCAGTATGGCCTGGCTCCCCTTCGCCCCCCGGGGCAGGATGAGTCTGGTGTGGAGTCCATGGCTTTATTCAGCCTGTCCCAGTGCACAGGGACAAGGGACCTGTGGGACCAGGCCAGTTGTGTCCCCTGCCGTGAGGGTCACCCCCTGCCCACCCTGAGTCAACTGGAGGGTTTCCCCCAAAATATGGAGCAGATGCTCTCTGTTAACCCCCCTGCCCTCCCCTGTAAGGAAAGGTAGGACGAGGAAAAGGGAGAGAGACTTGCAAGTTGGAAAAGTTTTAATTGCTGTACTAATGCTACTAGCAAATACAGAAAATCATACAAAAAGAGGCTTGAACCAGGGTGGGGGCGTCCTTCCCAGGGGCCTCCATCTTGGCACAGCAACTGCTCTGGAACACACAGACACTTTTCATCTCCGCTCAACACTGGAGGAGTCTTAGCCCATCAGTACAACCAGGAGGAATCCAGACCTTCCCTTTGCAACTTCAGCGTGGTTTGAAACTGTTTCAACAGTGAGAGACGTCAACCAAGGAAACATTCTCGTGACTTGCCCATGCACCAGTACTGCAGTTACCAGACCCAGTTGTGGGCTCCCCAGTTGAAGAAATACTAGGAATTCCTGGAGAGAGTTCAGCGAGGGCTATGAAGATGATGAGGGGTCTGAAGCGTCTTTCTTATGAAAAAAGCCTGAGAGAGCTGGGGCTGTTCAACCTGGAGTAGAGAAGCTGGGAGGGGACCTCACTTATGCTGATAAATATCTCCAGGGTAGGTGTCAAGAGGATGGACCAGACTCTGTTCAGCGGTGCCCAAGGAGAGTCAATGGGCACAGCCTGAAACACGAAGGTTCTGATAAGAGGAACAGGAGTCTTTAGAAACCCCTAGGCCTAATGTAACAAGGTTAGGCCTAATGTAATAAGACTAGGCCTCATCTACCAGGAACTTAATAGAGAAACAATAGCTCTGCAGAGACTGGACATGAGGCCAAGGGGGATGTCCTCAGTTTGCAAGCTGGGAAAGCGGAATGTTCCACTAAATGAAGAAAGAGCTACGAGACTTTTGCTGAGTAGCAGCACAAAACGACAACATGCGTGCTCAAGAAATTAGGTCAAGAAGCTGCAACTGGGGTGGGAACCAGGCTGCAAAAACCAGTGGGGATCACTAGAGAACCCCAGCGAAGACCCTCGAATACCAAAGATGGACTTCTGACAAAGAGCGTGATCACGTAAATAATTTAGGTTTATTGCATGACCTAAACAGTAGAAACAAATGAATATGCCATTGGTACGTGTAATAAATATGAAGAAGCGCGAGTTGTGCATACGCTCCATTAGAGAACCACTCCCCCAATCGTCTGGCGCGCTGTAATAAAAGTGCCTGATTTTTAACACTTTCGAAATAGTGTTAAGAAGTCTTTTTGCCACCTTTTCGGTATCAGTTCCATCTGAATATATGAGGGAAACTTCTTTCAGGAGATGGACTTGATGATCCTTGTGGATCCCTTCCAACTGAGGACATTCTAGGATTCTAGGATTCCATGATTCTTTCCTTTGAGGGTGACAGGGCACTGGAAGGGGCTGCCCAGAGAGGTGGTGGAGTCTCCTTCTCTGGAGACATTCAAACCTGCCTGGATGCCATCCTGTGCAATGTGCTCTGGTGACCCTGAGTTAGCAGCTGGGTTGGAGGAGATGATCTCCAGAGGTCACTTCAACCCAACTCCCCCAGTCTGTGGTTCTGTGACTTACTCCTTTTTCCTGGTGCTCTGCTTTCATTACTTCTGTCTGGCACTTTTCCCCCTTAATGCCATAGGAGTTTAATCCCTCGCCAGCCAGATTTCTCCTTTTGTGCTGTGCCAGCTCCAACAGTCTCTCACTTTGTTGCATGGTTACTTTAACCCCAAGCCACTGAGAGCTTCTGGAAGCAGTGAGACAGCAGACACCATAAAAAGGTCCATCCTCTCTGCTGCCCGGCCTAGAGATCCCCAGACATCTCTAAAGGCCCAGAAAAGGAGCAGCTGTGCTGCTGTTCTGATGAGCCAGCCAGGTGAACACAGGGCTCTGGGACACACCGGAGGACAACAGGGAGCTCCCAAGGGGACATGAGGCCAAAGGGGGTCCTGGAGGCAGCCGAGAGCACCCAGGTGCCCAGGCCTGAGCTGGCCCTGAGCCTCCCAACGCGACACCCTGACCCTCCCTACCCAGGCACAGGGTGACAGTGGGGCCCTTTGTGACCTCGCTGTGTGACACCCACTGCATGTGCTCAGCGCCGCTGCGGTCCCCAGCCCGCACTGTCCGGCAGGACGGCGACTGGACAGGGCGGGAGCACGGAGCTGGCGAGAGCTCTGAGCGTAGCCACGTCTTTCACAGAATCCTAGAATCATTTTGGTTGGAAGAGACCCTTAAGATCACCCAGTCCAACCATACCCTAAATCTAGCTGCCCCCAGCAGACTCCCCGCTGCCCCAGGCAGACTTGGGGCGAGGAGTCCCTGAGCACAGCCCACGTCCTTCCCCAGCAAAGAGACCCTGAGCACAGCCCACGTCCTTCCCCAGCAAAGAGACCCTGAGCGCAGCCCACGTCCTTCCCCGCTGCCCCAGGCAGACCCGCAGTGCCGGATCTTTTCCCAAAGCTTCCACTTCCCCACTCCTACTCCTTCCCTCCATCCTGCATAATGGCCAAGAGACCCCCCAGCTGCCCCAGAGTGGCCTGGGAGGAGGTTGGGGCTCCCCAGGGGGCCAGCCCTCCACCAGAGCCCTCCGACGTGTCCATGGTGCAGCCACTGCCGATCGGTGAGTGAGGGGCCATGATTGTCTGGGCAGGGCGGGGGCCAGCGAGCGCTCCCTGCTCCACACCAGGATCACGTTTCCCTGCACGCTGGCAGTGGGGGTCCCATGGGTGGTGGGCATGATGCTGCCTGAATGCCAGGGCTGCTCAGAGCTGGATGTGGTCCCAGCACAGCCTCTCCCAAGGAGGGACAGGGCAGAGGGGACCCAGCTCCTGCTCCAGGGCACGGGCAGCGAGAGGCAGCTGGGCAGGCAGGAGGCAGCCGTGCTGTGGGACGGGGACCTTTCCTGCCTTGCTGCCGGTGAGATCCTCACCCGCTGCAATGGGGGCTTTCCCCGTCCTGCCCGGTTCCAGCATCGCAGCCCATCTGCCGGGCACCCTCCAGCTCTGACACACACGGGAAGACTGTGCCAGGGGATGATCCAATTCAAAGCTCTAGACGGAAAGGAAGGTTGCCCAAGGCACAGAAGTCAGTGTGTGGGTTTGGGGCACTTTTGGTAAAGTAAGCAGGGGAACACGCTATTTTCCAAAACTGGTTCCTGACCAGGAAATTCCGATGGCACTGTTAGGCTTCCCCCAGTGTTTCTGTATTGGAGGACACAGCTCATTTTCCTGGGTGCTCCTGCACAGAACTTGGCTTTTCAATATGCGTTTGTGCAAGAACATGGTCTCATCTCTCTTCAAATGTGGTTTCTTGGCAGTCGTTGCTGAGGGAATGGCTCCCCCACAGAGGATCCTCTTTCCCCCAGAGAAGATTTGCATGGCCTGGCAGCACAGCCACAGAGCTGGAGCGGGACTGCACAACCTGGGCAACACGTGCTTCCTCAACTCCGTCCTGCAGTGCCTGACGTACACCCCGCCTCTGGCCAACTACCTGCTCTCTGGGGAGCACAGCCGGTCGTGTCAGTACTTTTGTCAGCATTTCCTTGTACACCCCTTGGGCACTGCCCAAGGATTCCCAGAATCTGCAAGATGATTGAGGAGAAAAGCAGCTCTTCCTTGTCAGCTCCCTGAGCTGGTGTACTTGCAACACTCAAGCCTAGAAGCCGCTTGTCGATATCTATGTGTGTTCATCTTCAGAAAGGCACCTCTTTCTAGCCCTGGCTCTTGGTCCCTGGTCCTTCAAGTTCAACGCTCTTTGCTCAGTGCACAGAAAGCTTCTGTCAGTCAAGGATTCGTCTGCAGAACGTTTCCTATGCACCAAAATGTCCCCGGCTTCTTGGGACTTGGGCACCTTGGGAGGAGTGGCGAGTGTTCTTAGAACTCCAAGACCTGCATTAGGTTTCCCATCGCTATGGATATTTTGCTAACCTGAGGAGTTTCCCTCACTCCCTCCCTCCCTCTTCAGGTGGCCAGGAAGGCTTCTGCATGATGTGCAGAATGGAAGCACATGTTAAACAGGTCCTGTTTGCCTCAGCCCGTGCCATCGAGCCTTGGGCTGTCGTCAATGATCTCAAAGGTAAGTCAGTCCAGGTGCTATGACATGCTTTATTCCGACCTTGTAGTACTGAAGTAGTAACATCTTCTTTCTTAGAAATAGGAGAAAATTTGCAGCACGGCAGGGAGGAAGATGCCCACGAATTCTTAAGCTACGCTGTCGATGCCATGCAGAGAGCTTGTCTGAGTGGAAGCAGCGAGTAAGCAAATTGCCTTTCCCATGTTCCCAAGCCCTTTGGATTCTTCAATGTCCTCCCATGAAGGAAAGCTATACTCAGGACTTTCCGACAAAGCAAAACTCTTGGAGGAGATAACTCTGCGCTACCATTTGTTTCCAGCTTGGACATGTCTTCTCAAGCAACTACTCTCGTCTATCAGATCTTTGGGGGCTTTCTGAGATCCAGAGGTACATTTCCACAGCTATTGCTCTCCTTGGAACTGTCTGTGCCCTCCTGTCTGCCTGCGATAACAGCTGATC
Organism: Caloenas nicobarica; assembly: GCF_036013445.1. Classification (NCBI taxonomy): domain Eukaryota; kingdom Metazoa; phylum Chordata; class Aves; order Columbiformes; family Columbidae; genus Caloenas; species Caloenas nicobarica. The sequence goes on from NC_088280.1 coordinate 2,526,472, forward strand.
GTGTGATTGGCGCAGTGGGTGTGAAGAGCGTAACCCGGCACAGTCCGTCGACTTCCCCTCTCGCTGAGCATTTCCATTTGCCTTCCAGTCACGTGCTGGAGCTGCCACGCGGTTTCCGATTCCTACGAGGTCTTCCTGGATGTCTGTTTGGATATCAAAGTATGAGGGTTTGTAATTGTGCTTCAAGACGTCCCAAGGCCACTGTAGCTTTCCAGAATCCACACAGTTGGCTTAAAAATGTGTCCTACAAACACAAGAGAGCCTGGTGGTGGGCAGGGGGTGGAATGGACTATGTTCTTCTGCAGAGGCCATGGCAGTGGCCTCCCTGTCGGTGCTGGCTTTCAGCTGGACTAGCAGGCATTATTGTCACTGCACCCGGGACGTCCTCTCCTCCTCTTCCCTTTGTCCTCCCTCAACACCTGTCTGGCTCCCAGGCCTGCGGGGTGTGTTGTGTTCAGTACTGATGACCCTGCACACCATCGTAGCTGAACTGGGAGCTGCCACAGAGCGGGAGCTCTGGAGAGTGTTGGGAATCCCTGGGAGATGTTCAGCTTAACGCCCTCTTTCTGCCTCCGTCTGGGCACTGCTTGTGGGTTCACAGTGGGGCTCCTCAGCGTCATCAAGCTGTGTTTTTGTGTAAACTCCTAGGAAGCGTTTGTGCGAGGGCATTTCCCCAGGCTCAGGGCTCTCCTTTCTCACTCCTCCAGAAAGCCTCATCTGTCACCGCAGCTCTGGAGGACTTTGTGAAACCCGAGCACCTGGATGGCGAAAACTGCTTTAAATGTAGCAAGTAAGACGATTACTAACGACATACTAGCACTAGATCCTGAGTGAAGGTGCCGCATGTCATCGAGCAGAAGTCATCTTTTCCCATGGCTTTAAGGCACCCTAATGAGACACAGCTTTTTATACATGGCCTTATGGTACTGAATAGCCTTAAACCGGCATAAGGATGTGTGAGACATGAAAGGCTGTCTGGCCTTCTGGGGGAAAAAAGTGCACTTCAGCCCTGGGCTCTGTGCTTGCTTTCGAGGTGTGACAAGACGGCTGCCGCCTCCAAGAGGTTCACAATCCACCGCGCGCCCAAGGTTCTCACGGTGTGTCTGAAGAGGTTCGAAGGTTCGACCGGCGAGAAGATCAGCAAGGTGCGTACGCGAGTTGAGTGCAGCTTTCGCTTCCTGGAGCAGATTTCCCAAAGCGGGATGCTGTGTCACAAGTTGTTCGTGTTGACACTTTCACGTTCCCTTCTGGGGAGAGTTCCCGTGGGAAGACAAGCGTGTCCTCTGCTCCCAGAGAGCTGCTTTGGCCGAGAGCACTTTCCTGCCACCCAACCCACGACGTGTTGCTTTCGGGAAAACCAAGTGTTCCTGAGTCCAAACGATGCATCATACACCTCTAGCACTCAGTCTTGGAAGGCTGTTCCCTGAAGTATTTCAGGTTCCTCACTGAGCCCTCTTGGTGCCTCCGTAGATTGTGGAGTATCCTGAGTACCTGGATCTTCACCCCTACACGTCTCAGACAGACGGAGAACCGCTCCTCTACACCTTATATGCCGTCCTGGTACACAGCGGTGGCAGCTGCCGTGCAGGACACTACTTCTGCTACATAAAGGTGAAAAGCAACTTCCTTCCGAACAAGGGAAACCTCGTTATTAGTGGCAGCCAAGGTGTTGGGGAGGAAGGTCTCCTTACTGGCTGGATAGGATTTGTTTTGCTGTCCTCTTGGTTCTGCAGTTTTCTGCCTGTGTTTTTGTGGAGAAAACACGCAGTTCCTCTGCAGATATCGACGCCTTTCTTTACAGGCCAGCAACGGACTGTGGTATGAGATGGACGATACCTCTGTGGTTCTGCATGACATCAACGCAGTTCTCCGGCAGCAAGCCTATTTACTGTTTTATGCCAGGTAAGAACAAGTATTAAGCTGTGTTCAGAATACATTTCCTTCTCCTGGCTTTGCAGGTGTCCCTGCCCAAGGAAGGGCAGATGGAACTGGACGATCTTTAAGGCCCCTGCTAACCCACACATTTGATAGTTCTGCGATTCTATGAAACGGAGGCCGTAGGGGGCAGACCTGGTGGGAAGACCTCTGTCAAATTTCCCATTTGCAGTCTTGGTTACGTCTTCTCTCTGTTGGAGAAACCGCTCCAAGGAAATGACGAAACCCCAGCGGAGGCTGCAAGAACAGCCCTCAACAGAGATCACGCTTTTTGCTTTTTTCTTCTCCAGGTGCTCTGATTTGGAAAGTGGACAACGGGCTGTTTCCTCATCGGTACCATCCTACGGCCGTTCCTCCCTCAGTCAGTGGGCGGCCGGCAGCAAGCAGGTGGGTTCTGTGGCACCACAGGGTCTTCCTCTTAGGACTAAGGTCACTCCGGGGAGGTGGGTCAGGGCACCAGATGGACAGCGAGTTTCTTTTGGGGATCTTGGCATCGCTCTATTTCCCTCCCACGCTGCAGCTTTCTGCACAGTTGCAACACGGCTCCCCTCCCAAGCATCCCAACAAGATCCGTCCCCTTTTCTGCCTTTGGCCCTTCTGCCTTTGCAGCCTCCAGGAGAGCCTTTGCGAGGCCCTTAGCTGTCCTCTCACACAGCTTCTGGGGGTTCCGCGCTGTTCTAGTCCTTTCAGGAGGAAAGGGCAGCACCTTTTCACAGCTCTCTTTGCAGGACATGGCAGAGGACATGGAGGACTCTCCAGAGGACAGCAGCTCCTCCGCAACAGCCAGCACAAGCCGGCAAAGCTGGGCAGGTGCACGGGAGGCAGCTGCGGGCTGGCTGTGCCCCATCTGCCCACGTAAGCTCAACATAGGCACGGATTGCCTGGGCAGGGTGGGGGCCAGCGAGCGCTCCCTGCTCGACACCAGGAACACGTTTTCCTGCACGCTGGCAGCTATAGAGGCATCCAGAACCCAATCCAGGGACAGCTGCTGGGACATCTCCTCCTTTTCCAGTCTCCCCATCAACTGGCTTTTAGTGCTCTTCACAACCTCCTTCAGTTCTTGGCTCAACCAAGAAGTAAGAGTTGTGGTGGGTTTCAACCCTCTGCACATGGACATCTCCCGATGGGTCTTCTTCTCTTCCTGACCTCTTTTGCCCCTCCCAGCTGCTTCCCATAGCACCCCAGCTGTCATTTGGCTGCAGCAGCTGAGTGCTCTCCTGAAGTCCAGGATCTGTTCTCTGCTGCTCTTTCCTCCATCCTTTCAGGATCTTGAACCAACACAGTTTTGTGGTCCCCACAGCCAAAGCTACCATTGACTACCATGTCCCAAAGCCATGTCTTCCCTGCTCTGACGAGCAGATCCATCTGTGCATCCTGCTGGCTGGCCCTTCTAGCGCTTGTAGCAAGAAGCTATTTCGGACACCCTGCGGAAATCTCCTTGACTGCTTTTGTTCTGTCATCTTGCAAGCAAATTTCAGAGCAGTTTGGGAAGCTTGCTGGCAAAGCTGCTGTGTCTTACTGACTTTTCTGCTTTTCCCTCACTGTTTAGGCCGGAAGGGACAAGAACAACATTCCCGCTTGGCAGGTGGTCTCCCCGACTTTTGGGTTTGGGTAAGCAGCAAAGACATGGCAATGATCTCCCCCCGTTTCTGGCACTTGTCGGTGGCATCAGCAGGGGACATGTGTGAGCAAAGGCCTCCACACTCAGCAGGGCTGGCGTGGCCTCCCTGTCCCTGCTGAGAGGATTCCTGCTGTCCCCGAGCAGGGACGATGCGAGGGCTGCTCTCCAGTGTCCCAGCAACAGCCCTGGTCCTCCGGGCCACCAGCAAGCCCTGGCTGGCGGCAGGGCCAGCACTCTGTGCCCATGAGCCCGGCCCTCCTCCCTCAGCCCGGGGCCTCTCTTCTCACCCTCCCCGTGTAGTCACTGCCACCCCTGCTGCCAGCTCTGCTGCGGGCGCTGCCGCAGCACTGCCGGGCGTCTCTGCAGGGCTGCGGGCACTGCCCGGCTCAGCAGCAGCATCAGGGCACTCGGTGTGACATGGCTTCGCTGCCTCCCTTCCCACCATAGTCCTTTGAAGAACACCTCCAGCCTTCTGAGAGGACAGACATCATCCTTGTGTCCATCAAGGCCATGAGAGACTCCAGCACCTTTGACAAGAAGGCGGCAACGGACATGCTGGACAGGGTCATGGAAATCCCTGACTTCTGGCTGGTGGATGTAAGTGGCCTGTGGCTGCCTTGCAGCCCTGTCAGGCCTTGTTGCTCCCTCCATCCCTCCCTCCCAAACCCTGCTGTCTTGGGCACCTGAAGCCACCTGAAGGCAGCAGACAAGGATGGAAAGGGCAGCGGAGGAAATGGCCGCAATCCGGGGGCAGCACCATCCTCACCTGTGTCCCCTCCAGGTGCCAAAGATCATGAGGTGCATCCACCAAAACCTGGAGAGCATCACCACAGCATCAGCCCGGCAGAGCGTGGAGTCCCTGCTTCTCCTGATGGCCGACAGGAGCCCTGGGGAGGTGGTCACCATGCTGCTGAGGATCACTCCACAAGGAGACCGGTACTGGCCTCAAAAGCCATCAGGGCTTGTTCTCCGTGGGGAGAGGGGCCCACAGACGCTCTGGCTGCCAGAGCCAAGGAATCCTGCAGGACCCTCCAGAGGAGCAGGACCCTCCATCCCCCCACGCTTTCCAGCCCTGGCGGTCAGCCAGGCCTGCAGCAGCCACAGCTGAGCAAGCCAGCCCAGAGCCCCCCATTGCGCTCCTGACAGCCCCACGGGAGCACCAGCTCAGCCCTCTGCTGCTGCCCGGGGCATCCCAACCGTCCTGCAGCGCTGAGCACGGCCACGCTGCTGTGGCCGGGGCTGCCCTGCTGACAGAGCGCTCTGGCTTGCAGGACTGCCCTGGACATGTGGAGGGTGGTGTTCTCTGCACCCAAGACTCTGCACAAGATCTTAATGGAGTTCCTCAGCAGACTCCTGATGACAGACTACCTGTTGCTCGAAGGCCTCATCAGCCTGTCAGAAAGACCTGACATGGTGAGCAGGGTGGCGTCAAGGGGAGCCGTGTTGGCAGCTGGGGCTGGGGCAGTGCGTGCGGCGGCTGAATGGCCTTGGGTGGGGGTCAGGCAGTGCGTGAGAGCTCCAAATGCTCTCTCTGCCGTGCTGGGGCCCGATGGCTGCCTGGGGAGCTTTCCAGGCACTGAGGCTCTCCAAGCCACCTGCCCCTTGTGGCCTGTGGGAAAAGCGGAAGGCTGAGCAGGGCAGGGGACTCTTTGCTTTTCTTCCCTCCCTGCCCTACTCCTTCTCTCCTGCATCCCCACCTGTGTGGCCATGGCCACCACCTGCCCGGAGGCTGCCACAGAGATTCCTGTGCCACCTGTGCCAGGAAGCCGAGCAGGGGGCTGGTGCTCAGTGACCAGCATTTTTGCCAGGGTGGTCGTTGACCCTTTCACAACAAGGAAACTCTTCTTCATACAGGCAAGAAAAATGCAGGTCCTCCCGCTCTTCGTCATGGAGCTGATTTGGCATGGCAACACAGAAATCAAAAAGAAGGCGCTGGTGTTCTTAAAAAACATGATGGGTCACCTGAAGAGACAAGAGGCCAGCCCCATCGCTGAGCAACTGGCGAAAAAGCTCCGGCCCCTCTTTGACGACGTAAGGCTGATGGAGGAGAAGGAGCCCTGCGGGTGGGCAGCCTGCAGTGACAGCTGCCCTTCAGCCCAGCCCCGTGGGCAGCACTGGGAGCAGGCGCTGCTCCCCTGGGCTCTCGTGGGGTGGCTTCTGGGCTTTGCAGCCCAGCACAGCTCCCTGCTGCACAATCTGCCCCTGGAGCATCTCCCCTCACATCAGCCCCGATGCTGCCCCTGCTCACTGTGGGCAGACAGCTGCTGGTTTTAAAGTCCAACTTTCCGCCCTCCTCCCAGGAGTCCAGCCAGCTGCGAGAGCTCTCCATCCGCCTCTTCAGAGAGCTGGTGCAGTCAGTGGTGGGGTGCGACAAGAAGAGGATGAAGAGCTACGTGTGCCATGCACTGCACCCCCTCTTCTTTCATCTGAGTGACCAGAGCGACAGCGTGGCCATGGTACAGATTTCCACTGTCACCACCCTGGTCCCACAGGGCTCGGCAGATGCCCATGGCCACCGAGGCCTGAACAGGCTTGTCCCTATGGGCTCCTGAGCTGTCCCTGCAGGTGCTGGAGCTTGAGCTTTGAGCCTCAGTCCTGTCCGCCAGGGCTGTGCCCAAAAGAGCCCCAGATGTTGGAGCCCGGGCACGTCCCAGCTCCCAAAGGGCAGGATCATCCCAGGAACAAAGCCAAGAGCAGGGGGACACCAGGTCTCCTGCCCCAGGCCGTGGTGCCATCTCCCAGCTTCTGCTGTTCCGCAGGCCGCCGGGGAAGCCCTCCTTGCTGCAGCAGAGCTGCTCAAGTGGAAACAGCTCCAACACCTGGTGCGGACGCAGCAGAAATGGAGGATTGGAGAGTGCTTGGTGAGGACAACCCCCAAGGCCCAGGGCCCAGGCCGGACGAGGGCTGCCCCCCGTGGCTGGGCTGTGGGCTCTGCAGATGTGCCTCGCCTGCCCTGCTGCAGCCCCGAGCTGCATCCTTGTGCCCTGTCCTCAAGAACAGAGCCCCCAAGGGCTCTTCTCTCTGCCCTTCTCCCCTCCCCACTCCCAGCGGGAGGGAGGCCTCTCAGCACCCCTGGGACCCCTGGGCCTGTGTCTCCATCTCAGCCGCAGCCCCACAGGGCTCCTGCCTGGGAGATGGGAATTGCCTTGGAGGGGAAGGGCTACGGCTGCTGCTGGGAGGAGGGACTGGTCTGGCCAACTGGGGAGGGACAGTGACGTGCCCATCTCCTTGTGCTCTCTGCAGCTGGAGCAGGACAGGAGCAGGGCTGAAGAATACTTGAGTCAGAGCCTGCCGTACCTGAGGGATGCTCAGGCCAGCTTGCGAGAGGCGGCCGTGAGGTTCATCGGTGAGTCACAGCCCCCGGGGTCCCTCTCCTGGCAGTCTGGCCCAGCTCTCCGCTGCTGCTCTGGCACCAGGAGCAGCCCTGTGGCTGCCAGAGCCCCGGCTGCCCCGTGCAGGGCCTTGGCCTCCCCTCCCAGCCCTGCCCACGCAGCTGGCCTTGGTGGCCGCCTTGCTCAGTCCCAGCACCTCAGCTCCTGGTCTCCCCTGGGGTCAGCTCTGATGAGGGGAGGGATCAGGGCTCTGACGGAACTCTGTGCCCAGGGCTGGCTGCACAGCCCCTGAGGGACCGAAGGGAGGAGGAGAAGCTGTCTGAGGTCTGCAGCGGTGAGTAGGGGCCGTGCGGTGTTGGCCGGGGCTGGTGGGGCAGGGGACAGAGCCTGGGCAGGGTGCTGCCACGCCTGGCCCTGCTCCCGGGAAACATGAGGGGCATTTGGGGCATTCCTGCGCAGCCGCTCTCTCCTGAGCGGAGAGCGAGGCGCTTGGGGCTGCCACGGAGGGGATGCCTGGGGGTCTCTGCAGACACACGAGGTCGTGTGGGCTCCGCTTCTTTCTGCTGCAGCCCTTCAGCCCTTGGAGAAGGACAGCGAACCCTCCATCTGCTCCCTGGCAGCTCAGACCATCCTCATCCTGAGCCGCCCAAGGAAGCAGCCAAGATCACGGTGGACCCTGCAAGCCCTGTGCTGCTGGCGTTGCTAAGCCAGGCGGAGGTGCAGCTCTTCTCGGGGAAAGGGCTGCGTTTTATTACAATAAAGCTGCAGCAAGAAGCCCAAAGCCCTGGTGTCCTTCAGATGTGCAGTGCCCTGAGCGTGCTGAGCAGACAGCGTCACTCCTGGGCTCTCCCGCTGCCGCAGAACAGCTGCCCCTCAGCACAACGATGGAGATATTTATCAGCATAAATAAGATCCTCTCTCAGAGGAAAATCCAACGTCAGTCCAGTCTTCAAAAAGGGCAAGAAGGACGACCCAGGAAACTACAGGCCAGTCAGCCTCACCTCCATCCCTGGAAAGGTGATGGAGAATCTTATTCTGGACATCATCTCCAAGCATGAGGAGGAAAAGAAAGTTATCGGGAGTAGTGAGCATGGACTCACCAAGGGGAAATCATGTTTGACCAACCTGATGGTCTTCTACGATGGTATGACAGGCTGGGTAGATGAGGGAAGAGCAGCGGGCGTTGTCTACCTTGATTTCAGCAAGGCTTTTGACACCGTCTCTCACAACATCCTCATAGGCAAGCTCAGGAAGCGCGGGCCGGATGAATGCACGGTGAGATGGATCAGGAACTGGCTGGATGGCAGAGCTCAGAGGGTTGTGATCAGCAGTGCAGAGTCTGGTTGGAGGCCTGTAGTTAGGGGGTTGCCCAGGGGTCAGTACTGGGTCCAGCCCTGTTCAACCTGTTCATCAATGACCTGCATGAAGAAACCGAGTGCACCCTCAGCAAGTTTGCCGATGACACCAAACTGGGAGGAAGGGTTGACACACCAGAGGCTGTGCTGCCATTCAGCGAGGTTGTTCCTCCCCCTCTACTCTGCCATGGTGAGGCTGCATCTGGAGTTACTGGGTCACTTCTGGGTTTCCCAGTAGAAGAAGGACAAGGAACTGCTGGAGAGAGTCCAGCAGAGGGACACAAAGATGATGAGGGATCTGGAGCATCTTTCTTACGAGGAAAGGCTGAGAGAGCTGGCGTGTAATAATATAGAAACTTTGTCCCACTAGTTTTTGTCTGGAATTAAAATATTTTATAATTTGATCTTATATCACATTTAATCTTTATAGAATATTTGCTATTTATATAATAAGTCTATAAATTTCTCCCATGAATTTTTGTCTGGAGTTAAGATATTTTAATATTTGATCCTTATATCATATTTGAGTTATATTTGATCTTTAGATCAAATTTGAGCTCTATATCATCTTTACTACCTGTATAACAGGTATATAAACTTTTCCCAGCAATTCTTTTCTGGAGGTAATATATTTTAATATTTGATCTTTAGATCATATTTGAGCTTTATATGCTATTAAATATTTCTATAATAAGTATATGATCTTTTTCCCACTAATTTCCCTCTGGAGATCATATCTTTAATATTTGATCTTTAGATCATATTTACTAGTTCTATAATAAATATGTGAACTTTTTCCCACTGTTTTTTGTCTGGGCTTAGTCTGTTTTCTTCCCTTAGACTTATCAGTGCCTGGCAGTTGTGGTTGGTTATTCCACCACCCCCACTTCTCTCACTGTCACTCTCTCCATCCCTTTGCCCCGTTCTTCACCTCTGCCAGCTCCCACAGCTCCTCTTCCCTGCCCCTCATCTGAGCTGCGTTCCCTTCAGCTGCCCCTTCAGTCCCCTCTTCCCCCAGCCCTGTTTTAGTCTTCACATCACCCCCAGCACCACTTTTGTGCAGTTTGGGGTTAATTCCTGCCAGTGGGGATGAGGAAGCTGCTGTGTCCTCAGGGGCTGGAAGGGCTGTCCGGGTCAACCTGTCTCTCCAACATGACCCATCGAGGGGCAGCAGCTCATCCCCAGCCCTCCCAGGTTTTTTATGCTTTTTTAGGTTGTTTGTAAGTAGTTTCTTTCCAGCTTCTTTGTTTGTAGTTTCTTGGTAGCTTCTTAGTTTGTAGGTGATTTGTTTCTACTTTCTTTTTCGTCAGCTTTTGTGTTTCTACCTTCTTTATTTCTACCCTGTTTGAATGCACGTTTCAGTTGTTTGTTTTAGCTCAGTTGATATTAGTTGGTTTGGGTGGGGTTTTTTTTTAAGCTGGTTGATTGAGGGGTGAATTTTCAGTTGGTTGTTTCGTGCGGAATTTGTTTATAGGTGATTTCTATGTTGTTTGTAGGGTGTGTGTTTGTAGGTCATCTAAGGTTGGTTGGTTTCTGTTGTTGAAGGTTGGAGATGTTTAGTTTAGGTTGGTTTTCTTAGGTTGCTTGGTTTAGGTTTGTTGGGTTAGCTTACTTTAGGTTGCTGGCTTCAGGCTGTTTGATGTCCTTTTGTGAAGGTTGATTTGTATTGTTTCGTGTAGGCTGTTTTTTCATTTTTTTTCTTAGGTTGTTTGGTCTATGCTGTTTAAGGAAGGTACTTTCGGTTTGGTATAGTTAGCTTGTTAGTTTGGTTTGGGTTTTTGGTTTAGATAGGTTCAGGTTGTTTCAGCTTGTTTTTCTGAAGCTTTTTTGCCTGTGGTTGTTATGGAGTCAGTAGCACTTAAAAGAATGAATCCTGTTAGCAATGCCTAAATAGGTGGACACATTTCCGGGCAGTCTAGTCTTTTAAGGAAGAGAAGAACGATTTGAAGAACCCTCGATAAGGAGTTCTTGCAGCTTATACCTTGCATCTGCACAGTTAGTTGAGTCTTCTTTAACATATATCTTGAGACTGTTGTGTACAGTGTCCTTCAGCTGAACTTTGCTCATTATACACTCATTATTATCCTAAACATGACACCCCCAGGAGGGAAGAGCCAGGCCCAGCCTGAGATCCCTCCTCAGGGAGCCCGCCTAGTGCTAAAATGGTTGTGTCACCGACATGCAAATGTGTCACCAACTGGCTCTTTAGCACTGGCCTGAGGCTGTGAATGTAGTGACGAGATTTTGCACGGGAACCGATGGTTCCTCTTCCAGCCCGAATCCTTGAACCGGCCAGAAGTCAAGAACGAAACGTGCTCTTAATCCACATCACTTGATATCTGTAAGGAGCTGGAAAAGGTGAATGTGGCTGAGGAATGTAACTATTGCTCAGCTGATTGGAGTTGCATATAAAGTGTAGCATAGCAGGAAGAAAAAAACAAAATTTAAAAAGGCAAAGAGAGCCCAGGCCTGTGCTGTACAGCTTCAACATAAACTTCAGGCCTGTGTCCAGCTGCAAGATGAACTCAGGTCATTGTAACCAAGGAGTCTGCCAGGGCCTGGCAGCTCCCGCTCGGTACCAGCGATTACGCCGCCCGCGTGGCCTTGCCTGTGTCTAAACTGCAGCGAGAAAAGAGAAAAAGAGAAAAAGCTGCCTGCCTGCTGCTGAAGCGGCGAAAGGGGGGGCTTTGCCCCCCTGCCACAGCGATAGTGCTGTCAGAGCTGTAACACTGGATGAAGGAGATGAGGGAATTTAAAGGCATCCCCAGCAGATCCCTAATCCCAATGAAGCTGGGAAATTAAAGCACAATTTTTTTTCATAGACTTATTCTGTAGTAACTAGTTGTAAGAGACTTCTTGGTAAATTCGCCATGTTAGTTCTTGGGGTCATGGGAAAGAAAGAAAGGCCATTTTTAAACCAATGGAATTTCAAATTTGGAACAAAGTTTTAGCACATTCATTCTTGTATATGCCAGAAAGCCCTATACCTCTCTTAGGTCAAGATTTGTTAAGCAAATGGGAAGCTCAAATAACATTTGCTGAGAATTCTGTGTAGTTGCATGTCCCACAGGATTGTGACGTGACAGCAGAAATTGCATTTCCCGGGGTAGCACAGCCTTGGGAGCGGTGGGTGCAGCTGGCGGCTCCAGCGGCTGCAAGGCAGGTAGCCGCAAGTCCTGGGCTGGACTCCACAGTAAACCGGCATCCTGGAGTGAATTAAATCCTGATATGACTTTGCTTTGTTATCAAATTGTCTTTTATCTTGCACGTGAGTTTTTATCACTCTGCCCTTGCAGTTCTCTTCCCCATTCCCCAGGAGAGGGGAGTGAGTGAGCAGTTGGGTGGGGGCCCAACGACCAGCTGGGGTCAACCCACCACGTTATGGACTTATTTCTACTGTCAGTAAAAACAGTAACATGCTCTAAACCACTTACTTCTTCTGGATGCTGAGAAGCTGAATTTCTTTAATTTGGTTCCTGTCATTCAGTCTTACTTGACAAGATACCTGTAAGCTCATGGTATGTCGTCTCTGGCATGAAGGTTTTAGAATAGTGCTTTTTCTTTAATTGGTAACTGTTACCATTTAATGGTAACACCTCTCAGAGAGTATTTCCACTAAATCATTTCCATTCTCTATATTTTATGCCTATTACCAATGTGTGTGTGTGAAAAGTGATTTTTTTGCCAAAAAATGCCAAGGGACAGATCCCACAGTGATGAAAAGAGAAAAAGGAGGACAAATTTTGATGCACAAAGTTTTTGATGATACAAGACCTTTATCTACATTTCCAGTCTCTGAAGTCCTAATTGTGCAGCAGAGAGCCTGGAAGCTCTGAGCTCCCTCCATTTGCCCCAAATTTCAGCACTGAAAGTGAAATCACCCCAGGCGGTGGCATTCTTTTGATTCAATTTACAGCCTACAGCACAACACGGGTCAGAAGACAGACCAGGACACCACAAGAGGAATCGAAATCCTGTGGACTAAAAGGCGTGTGTTCCTCGGAATCTCAGGTGCCACGGCAGACCGGTTCTTGTGTTCAGGGAGCTGGTCAAATGACCCACCTCAATTTCTGAAATGGTGTCTCAGTTTGCTCAAGTAACCCCGGACTTGATCCCCATCCACACCTGGTTGTTCTCCAAACTCCTGCCTACAGGAGCAAAGGCCCTGGAGACCTTGCTGGTGAAGACAGAGGCAAAGAAGCCATTAGGTACCTGAGCCCAGTCTGCTCCTGCTCATACTCAATTCTGCATTTGGCCCGCGTTAGGGGAGGAGTGGTTGATACAGCAGAGGCTGTGCTGCCATTCAGCTGTCGTGGTTGAGACAGGCAAACGACACAGACCAAGTTCTTCCAGGATCAAAGTAGTAGATGCCATTTATTGCCACAAGTGCATTTTTAGACAGTTTTACCAGTTCATGTGTCTCTTCACTATTGGTTACAAGTTACAGCAATAACATCTCATTGGCTAATTTTGCTCTCATCAGTGTTCCTCTTCTACTCCCTTCTCTCTCACGGGTTGTGTTGGCAGTTGCACTTTCCTCCCCCCCACGCCCTGAGAACTGGAAGCTGTGTCTACATCCTGAGCGTCTGGGTGCCATCACAAGAACCGCTACAAAGACAAATAACAGAGGACACAGGGGCACTTGTTGCCACGCTGGGGACCAACTGGTTTTGTTTCTGGACTCAGGGCAATTGTTGCTATACTGGGGACCAAGTGATAAGAACTTTCACTGTATTTGTTTTCTTTATCAGGACGGCTAACCAGCCTCCTCCAATATTTGTTAATAACTGTAATTGTTGTAATTTGCACTGTTCTATTGTTTATTAGCAGGCTGATTTGTGATGATAATGATAACAAGGAGGTGACACATAAGGTATGCTGATCCACAGTGGGCATTAAAACTCACCAACAGAATGCCCCCTTTGACTTTGGAGGCAAGAGGTGACTGCACCACCACTCCAAAGTGGTCTGTCAGATCATGACTGTGGTCACGGGGCGGATTGTGTTGGCAGTTGCCCTTTCCTCCCCCCCACGCCCTGAGAACTGGTGTGGCAGTTGCACTGGTAGCTGCCCGTCCCCCTCTCAGAACTGGGGCCTTCAATGGGGCAGCCAACGGCTCTTTGTGGAGACCCAGAGTCGCTGGGCAGGGTCGTTAGCAGAGGAGGGGCCAAGCGCGCCCACAGCCCAGAGAAGCCGAGAAGCTTCTCGAAGGCCCACACTCGAGGGGACGGGGTGTAGAGAAGCCGAGAAGCTTCTGGAATGGCCACAGTCAGATCTGAGCAGACTATAAATGGGGTTCCCGCCGGCGACTCCCTTTGTGTGGTCTCCTCGGAGCTGCGGGTCTGCCGTGCTGCCGGAGTCCCTCCCCTTAGACGGAGAAGCCGTCTAAGGTGACCTCCCGGGATGGGGAGCGCCTCACCCCCGCATGTGGGCGAGTGAGAAGTTACTGAATATATGCTTTAGTAAGTCCTTGCCTGGTAGGCAAGTGTACCTTCCTCGTCTGGGGCAGACCAGTGTAAATTCCTGGCTGCAGTAAGCTGGTGTTTATCCATTATAGGCAAAACGGGGCAGAGAGGGCTCTGGTTTGTTTTTCTTGTGAGTGCGTATATGCACGCTGTGGATCCTCATTCTTATTTCGCTGCACCCCAAATAATTTCCTAACCTAACATCCGGACCTTTATCTTATGTTATCGGAGTGCTAGTCTGCCTAAACTTATATTTGGGATGCCTCCATGACACGGGTACATCCCTTCTCTCTCACGGGTACACCTTAATGTCTCTGGATACTCCTTTACTCCCATCTTTCTCATGGGTAGGCCTTAATATCTTCAAGGCTGATCTCTGTTCCCATGCTCTCCGACAGGGAATCCACGGACCCACCATAGTCCTCCACATTCAGCGAGACCTGGACAGGCTGGACTGGGCAGAGAAGAAACTGATGAAGTTCAAAAAGGGCGAGTGCAGGGTCCTGCACCTGGGGAGGAATTACCCCAGGCACCAGTACGGGTGGGGGATGGACCTGCTGGAAAGCAGCTCTGCAGAGGAGAACTTGGGAGTTCTGCTGGATAACAGGTTGACAATGAGCGAGCAATGGGGCGTTGTCATCTGTGTATTCTGAAAACAACATAAATACGAAAAAGAAAACTAAATTAGTCAATTCATGAGTGTATATTAATATGAGAATCCCTTTACAGATACAAAAGCAACATTTTATATGTAACATCACACTTCTATCGTCTCCACACGTGAACAGGACATTTTGAGAATGCACAAACAGCAAAATATTTCTCACAAAAGAGCAAAAATATCCCAACTACTTGGGAAGCTTAGACTGAGCCTAAAACACCAAGATCCCTCCACGAGGACGCTTTTTCTATTTATATTTTACACCACATTCGTCTTTAGATGAGGAGAAAAGCCATCAGACCTTTTAGATTTGGCCCAAACAAAAAAAACCCAACTGCCTGAGACACTTGGACTAAGCCTAAAATGCAAAGATCCCTCCACGAGGATGGTTTTTATACTGTACTTTCACGATCTGGATATGTCTAAATCTTTCAAAGCTCCATCAGCAGCTGTTTCCTGGGACCTGCTGGCAGTTTTAAGAATTAAAAAAAAAAATAAATAAAAGAAAACAATGCTGCAGATCTAGTTAGGCTCTGTGATGGTGGTTTGGTGCAGGGATCATGCATAACATGGGAATATTTCACCATATCTGCTCTGTTTTTCAGTATATTACTCCAAAACACCCACCTGATGACATTATTTCAACAGCCAAACCAGCAATTTGCAGAATTCAGCTTCTTCAGGGAACGGAGAAATTGCAGGGCCTCTTGGAACAGCACATCATCAGGTATGGCCAGTTCGGCTGCCAGGTCTCCAGAGGCTTGGTCGGCAGCAGAGGGGCTGGATGGGACGTCGCTGCCCAGGGGTGTCCCCAGGGGGGCCGTGCCAGAGGTGTTGAGGTGCGAGGACAGCTGGCCCTTTTGCTGGTGGCCAGGCATGGCTGTTGGCAACACCACGGGGGCTGTGGCCAGCGCATTCCCCTCCAAATTGGTGCCACCAGTGTTCCCAGGTGTGGGGCTGTGGATGGCTTTTTAGAAGAGAGAGGGCATAATGTATATGCAGTGAACAATCCAGGGCTTGACATAACCACAATTTAGGCCTGGACCTGCTGCTTGTTGTCCTCTACTGGCAGAAAAGCAGAAGTTAAACGGAGGCACAAGAAGGGGGCATGGAATGTCACGGCACATCGACAGCAGCTGGTCGCCAATAGTAACTGGGGGTGGGGTGCATGATCAGTGCATTGTAACCAATCATTATCGTATGCTTAAGATAAAGTTTCATATATATACATTCTGTTGTTGCGCACATTAGAGATAAAATGGAGAACGATTTAACCCATATTGGGACGCTGTCGTTACTCTGGCCGACTCTTTCAGTCCAACGAGGCTTGTCCAAAGGATTCCACTCCGACATGGGGCTGCTTCTGGGACCATCCTTGGCAACCCGCACCATGTCCAGGGAGACACCAAAGAGCTGATGGGCCTCCTGGAGCAGCACCTCCTCAGACGCTTCAACATCATCGGTGGGATCCTCAGGGGCTTGTTTGTGGGGAGCAGCAGAGGGGCCCGGGGGGGTGTTCCTGCTCCGAGGTGCCCCCGCGGCGGTGGCCACGCCGAAGCTGCAGGGCTGTGCCCATTGCCCCTGGACGTGCCGGTAGCTGGGGATGGGGATCGGCCCTTCCCAGAGCTGGGACATCCTTGGCGTGAGTGGGAAAGGCACCCCATTTTGACTGGCCTAGACGCTCCGTGCATCCTTGGCATAGACTACCAAAGGAGAGGGTATTTTAAGGACCCAAAAGGGTATCGATGGGTCTTTGGTACAGCAGCTGTAGAGACTGAGGACATGGAACAGCTGTCTGCTTTGCCTGGTCTCTCAGATGACCCTTCTGACTGCTAAGATCGAAGAGCGACAGGTGCTGAGTGCTACCTCGATGGTGCACAGACAAGAATATCGCACTAACTGAGATTCCCTGATCCCTATTCATAAACTGATCCAACAACTAGAGAATCAAGGACTTGCTCACCTTTCAACAGTCCTGTATGGCCAGTGCCAAAGCCTAATGGAGGATGGAGACTAACTGGAGACTGTCGTGGCCTGAATGAAGTTACGCCACCATTAAGTGCTGCTCTGCCGGACATGTTAGAACTGCAATATGAACTGGAGCCAAAGGCAGACAAGTGGTATGCCACAGTTGACATTGCTAATGCATTTTCCTCTATTCCTTTGGCAGCAGAGCGCAGGTCACAGTTTGCCTTTACCTGGAGGGGTATCCAGTACACCTGGAATCAACTGCCCCAGGAGAGGAAACACAGCCCCGCGATCTGCCATGGACTGATCCAGACTGCAAGAGAACAAGGTAAAGCTCCAGAACACCTGCAAGACATTGATGATAGCATTGTATGGGGTGTTACAGCAGCAGAAGTCTTCAAGAAAGGTGAGAGAACAATTCAAATTCTTTTGAAAGCTGGTTTTGCCATAAAAACAGGTAGGGTCAAGGGAACTGACCGAGAGATCCCGTTTTTAGGAATTAAATGGCAAGATAGGCTTCGCCAGATCCCGATAGAGGTGATTAACAAAATAACAGCTAGGTCCCCAAAAACTAGCAAAAAAACCCACAAACCTTCTTAGGTGGTGTGGGTTTCTGGAAAATTCATATTCCAGATTACAGCCAGATTGTGTGCCCCCTCTATCAAGTGACTCGAAAGAAATATGATTTTCAATGGGGCCCTGAGCAACAACAAGCCTTTGAACAAATTAAACAAGACATTTTACACGCAGTAGCTCTTGGACCAGTCCGGACAGGACAAGGCATTAAGAATGTCCTCTACACTGCAGCTGGGGACAATGGTCCTACCTGGAGCCTCTAGCAAAAGGCGCCAGGTCAACCCCCGGGGTTTTGGAGTAGAGGATATAAAGGCTCAGAGGCCAGCTATGCTCCAAATGAAAAAGACATACTGGCAGCATATGAAGGAGTTCGAGCTGATTCAGAAGTGGTGGGAACTGAAGCCCAGCTCCTCCTGGTGTCCCGATTACCAGGACTGGGCTGGATGTTCAAGGGCAAGGTTTCTTCAACTCATCATGCAACTGATGCTGCATGGAATAAGTGGATTGCATTAATGACACAGCGGGCTGGAATAGGGAAGCCATGTGCCTAAAAGTCGAGCCGCTGAAAAACATCAAAACAACCAGCAAGCGGATCAGGCTGCTGAGACTAAAGTAGCTGAGGTGGACTTGGACTGGCAACATAAAGGTGAACTTTTCCTAGCTCGGTGGGCCCATGATGCTTCGGGCCATCAAGGAAGGGATGCAACATATAAATGGGCTGGTGGCCGAGGGGTGGACATAACCATGGACGTTATTTCACAGGTGATCCATGTCTGTGAAACACGTGCTGCAATCAAGCAGGCCAAAAGGTTTTTAAAGCCTGTGTGGTATGGGGGGCGGTGGTTGAAATAGGAATATGGGGAGGCCTGGCAGATTGGCTATATTATACTCCCTCAAACCCACCAAGGCAAGCGCTACGTGCTTACAATGGTGGAAGCGACCACGGGGTGGCTGGAAACATATCCTGTGTCTCATGCCACTGCCTGGAACACTATTCTGGGCCTTGAAAGGCAAGTCCTGTGGCAACACGGCGCACCAGAAAGAATTGAGTCAGACAATGGGACTCATTTTAAAAACAGTCTCACAAACAAGTGGGCCAAAGAACATGGCATTGAATGGATATATCATATCCCCTATCATGCACCAGCCTCAGGGAAGGTTGAGCGATACAATGGCTTGTTAAAAACTACCCTGAAGGCAATGGGAGGTGGAAGCTTTAAAAACTGAGATAAGCACCTGGCACAAGGCACCTGGTTAGTTAACACCAGGGGACCAATCAATGGAGCTGGCCCTGCTCAGTCAGATCTTTTACATACAGTAGAAGGAGATAAAGTCCCTGTGGTGCATGGAAGGAACATGTTAGGAAAAGCTGGCTGGGTTATTCCTGCTTTTGGCAAAGGCAAACCCACTTGTGGGATTGCTCTTGCTCAAGGGCCTGGATGTACTTGGTGGGTGATGCTGAAGGATGGTGAAGCTGATGTGTAGCTCAAGGACATTTGATTCTGGCTGAGAATACTCAATTTCAAACTGTATGAGGGGAATTGCTGCATGATACTAACGGTGTTCCATGAGTGTCTTTCAGGTTGAAGCAGTGGTGGTGATGAACCCTGAGCTGGTCTCATCGAGTGGTGCCCAGTAACTTCCCTGAGACTGACATATCTGACCTGCAGTTCCTGGGCACGAACTGCACCAGATTACACATCATCTGTCCTGCCTAGAGAGAGGCTGCTGGGATAGGCAGAGACCAGCAGTCATGAGCTAGTGATAGACATATTTATGTGTGTGCGTATACATTTGAAGAGAGGCAGAAAGCAGCAGTGATTTGGGCATGACTTAAATGGTATGGAATAAGGGGTGGAATGTCCTGCTTTTGTTAATAACAAGACCAGCTCTCTTTGAGTGAATTTTCCTTTCAGCTAAGTTCTTCTAAGTAACTGCACTTTTCTGAATTTAGCTGCAGGTTTTTTCAGACACTGCGCTCTGAAGCTGATAAGGGTGACCAATAGCATGCAGAAGAGGTCCATGTTTAGATTTATTGCTATAGCAACCAAAGATGCTGATAATGTCGCATAAGTGAGAGGGGCGTATTTGCGAGTAGGGTCAGACAGAACAGGTGACTAAAACTGACCAAGTATTCTATCCCACTGTCACGGTTTGATCATGGGGAGACAATCAAAAACCGCGGCAGATGTATTTTCCTTAACCCTCTTCCCCCCTCCTGTTTCCCGCTCCCCCTCTCTTCCCCATTTTTCACTAAGGACAGGTGATTTTGAGAGGAAAGGAAAAGAAGAACAGAGAGAAGAAAGATAGAAAATTTGAAAACATTTACTAACGTTACTAAATAAACATAAAGAAAAAGAAAGCCGAACAAATATTATAGAACCAGTCTTGCAATTCCCAGCACCGAGTCCGGCAGGATCCTTCAGCCAACCGCAACTAGATTCAGCCTGTCGTGAGGCCTCAGCTTGCAGGGACAGCAGAAAAACGCAGAGACGAAGCAAACCAGCAGGAGACCCTATTCTCTATTGTTTAGGAGCATTAGTAAAGCATTTAAAACTTTTCCAACTTGCAAGTCTCTCTCCCTCTTCCTCCTACTACCTTTCCTTACTGGGGAGGGCAGGGGGGTTAACACAGAGCATCTGCCACGGTTTATTGTCACCCTGCAGTAAACTGTGACAGGTTTATTGGTGGCCCGTATGCGGATAAGAGAAACCGCAACAAGATGTGACCCGACCTGCAAAGGGTCCAGGTGGTCAGGAACCATAAGCTTAAGCTGTGCTATAGAATTCTGTGCTATGCTACTTGGAAAATTGTACTGTGCTGATGCTGTTTGTAGAAATCCTGTGCTACTCTGATCATGAAATTCTAGGCTGTGCTGATCATAAAGTTCTGTTAAAGAAATAAAGCTTTAATTGTAACTACAACTTAGTGCCATCATCATTCCGCCCAGGATCCCCAGAAGAACCCGTCTGTTCCCGTAGTGTCGTGTGACAGCCCTGACCAAAAGGGGACAGAGGGAGATGCAGTGTGACTGTCCAGAATTGGCATTTGGCTCAGGGGAGTGTGCAGGGCAACAGGGACCCAGATGAGCTGATCCCAAGTGCCCATGGCCACCTATTTCTCCTTCTCACCTTCTAGGTGATGCTGGTCAAGGCCCAGGCACCTGCAGTCTTAGGCTTTCGATATGAGGCTTTTGGCCCTAAAAAGAGGGCTTTGGGGCCTACAGGGGAGGGCTTGGACTCTAAAAATGCAGATTTGGGGCCTAAAATAAGGAAGGCATTGGGGTCCTACAAATGAAGGTATGAGACATAAAAGAGGGATTGGGTGGCTATAAAGGTGGGTTTGGACCCTCAAAATGAAGGTTTGGACCCTTCAAATAAGGATTTGGGCCTTAAAAATTACCTTTGGTGCTGTAAAAATGAGGGATGTGGACACTAAGAATGTGTCTTTGGAACCATGAAGGAGGCTTTGGTCCCTAAAAACAGTGAGGCTTTGGAAAGTACATTTAGTTTTTAGACTCTAAAAATGAGGCTTTGGGCCAAAAAATGATGAGGCTTTTGACACTAAAATGAGGCTTTGGACCCTTAAAATGACCATATGGAAACTGAACATTTAGTTTTGAAACTGTCAGTTAGGCTTGAAATCCTAAGAAAAGGTTGGGCCCTGAAGTGAAGCTTTGGACTCTGCATAGGAGACACTAGGCCCTCCAAATGAGGCCTTGGACAAAACAATGAGATTTCAGGCTCTATTGATGTATCTTCGGACCCTACAAGTGAAGCTTTAGGGCTTTAAAATGAGGCTTTTGACCCTATAAATGGAGCTTTGGGCCCTAAAACAAAGGCAGAAGAAGGGTTTGGACCCTAAACAGCGTTTGGACAGTGGGGCTCTCAGCAGCAAAAGAGGGCTTTGGACTCTGAGGTAAGGGTTTGCGCCTCAAAAACTGAGTATTTGGATCCTGAAATTAACAGGGTTTGGACCCTAAAATTGGGGAACTGGACCCTAAGAATGAGGCTTTGGAGCCTCAAAGTGAGGGTCTGGGCCCTTAAAGTAGGGTTTGGACCTTAGAATGAGTGTTTGGACTCTCAAAATGAAGGCTGAGACCCTAACAATAGAGGGGCTGGACCCTAAAAATGAAACTTTGGGACCTGAAGTGAAACATGTTACAGAAAATCTGGGCTGTAGACTCTAAATATGAGGATTTGGGCCCTAAAGATTAGGATTTGGGCCTACAAATGAGACCTAGGACGCTAAAACAGAGGATGTGGGCCCCATAAAGGACTCTTTAGATCCTAAAAATCATGAAGAGTGTCCAGAAGAGGCCACAAAGTTGGTGAAGGGCTTGGAGGGGAAGCCGTATGAGGAGCGGCTAAAGTCACTGGTTTTGTTCAGCCTTGAGGAGACTGAGGGGAGGAGACCTCATCGCGGTCTGCAGTTTCCACACAAGGGGAAAAGGAGGGGCAGGCGCTGAGCTCTTCTCTCTGGTGAACAATGACAGAACCCCAGGGAATGGCAGGAAGATGTGCCAGGGGAGGGTCAGGTTGGACATGAGCAAAAGGTTCTTCAGCCAGAGGGTGCTGGACACTGCAACAGGCTCCCCAGGGAGGTGTCGAGGTGTCGTGGCCCAAAGCCTGACAGTATTCCAGGAGCGATTGGACAACACCCTCAGAGAGATGGTGTGAATTTTGGAGTTGTCCTGTGCAGGGACAGGAGCTGGACTCGATGATCCTTGTGGGTTCCTTCCAGCTCATGACATTCGGTGATTCTTTAGTGCTAGTTCCAGTCCCAGGGCTAGAGTGAGCCAGGCTGCTCCTGGTGCCGGCCCAGGCCCTTTGCATTCCCCGAGTCTTGGTGCCAAATCTGTCCCAGTGCCAGGGTGTGGCCAGGGTTTCCCAGCAGGGACTTCCACTGCAAACCAGTTCTCCCAGTATGGCCTGGCTCCCCTTCGCCCCCCGGGGCAGGATGAGTCTGGTGTGGAGTCCATGGCTTTATTCAGCCTGTCCCAGTGCACAGGGACAAGGGACCTGTGGGACCAGGCCAGTTGTGTCCCCTGCCGTGAGGGTCACCCCCTGCCCACCCTGAGTCAACTGGAGGGTTTCCCCCAAAATATGGAGCAGATGCTCTCTGTTAACCCCCCTGCCCTCCCCTGTAAGGAAAGGTAGGACGAGGAAAAGGGAGAGAGACTTGCAAGTTGGAAAAGTTTTAATTGCTGTACTAATGCTACTAGCAAATAGAGAAAATCATACAAAAAGAGGCTTGAACCAGGGTGGGGGCGTCCTTCCCAGGGGCCTCCATCTTGGCACAGCAACTGCTCTGGAACACACAGACACTTTTCATCTCCACTCAACACTGGAGGAGTCTTAGCCCATCAGTACAACCAGGAGGAATCCAGACCTTCCCTTTGCAACTTCGGCGTGATTTGAAACTGTTTCAACAGTGAGAGACGTCAACCAAGGAAACATTCTCGTGACTTGCCCATGCACCAGTACTGCAGTTACCAGACCCAGTTGTGGGCTCCCCAGTTGAAGAAATACTAGGAATTCCTGGAGAGAGTTCAGCGAGGGCTACGAAGATGATGAGGGGTCTGAAGCGTCTTTCTTATGAAAAAAGCCTGAGAGAGCTGGGGCTGTTCAACCTGGAGTAGAGAAGCTGGGAGGGGATGTCACTTATGCTGATAAATATCTCCAGGGTAGGTGTCAAGAGGATGGACCAGACTCTGTTCAGCGGTGCCCAAGGAGAGTCAATGGGCACAGCCTGAAACACGAAGGTTCTGATAAGAGGAACAGGAGTCTTTAGAAATCCCTAGGCCTAATGTAACAAGGTTAGGCCTAATGTAATAAGACTAGGCCTCATCTACCAGGAACTTAATAGAGAAACAATAGTTCTGCAGAGACTGGACATGAGGCCAAGGGGGATGTCCTCAGTTTGCAAGCTGGGAAAGCGGAATGTTCCACTAAATGAAGAAAGAGCTACGAGACTTTTGCTGAGTAGCAGCACAAAACGACAACATGCGTGCTCAAGAAATTAGGTCAAGAAGCTGCAACTGGGGTGGGAACCAGGCTGCAAAAACCAGTGGGGATCACTAGAGAACCCCAGCGAAGACCCTCGAATACCAAAGATGGACTTCTGACAAAGAGCGTGATCACGTAAATAATTTAGGTTTATTGCATGACCTAAACAGTAGAAACAAATGAATATGCCATTGGTACGTGTAATAAATATGAAGAAGCGCGAGTTGTGCATACGCTCCACTAGAGAACCACTCCCCCAATCTTCTGGCGCGCTGTAATAAAAGTGCCTGATTTTTAACACTTTCAAAATAGTGTTAAGAAGTCTTTTTGCCACCTTTTCGGTATCAGTTCCATCTGAATATATGAGGGAAACTTCTTTCAGGAGATGGACTTGATGATCCTTGTGGATCCCTTCCAACTCAGGACATTCTAGGATTCTAGGATTCCATGATTCTTTCCTTTGAGGGTGACAGGGCACTGGAAGGGGCTGCCCAGAGAGGTGGTGGAGTCTCCTTCTCTGGAGACATTCAAACCTGCCTGGATGCCATCATGTGCAATGTGCTCTGGTGACCCTGAGTTAGCAGCTGGGTTGGAGGAGATGATCTCCAGAGGTCACTTCAACCCAAACCCCCCAGTCTGTGGTTCTGTGACTTACTCCTTTTTCCTGGTGCTCTGCTTTCATTACTTCTGTCTGGCACTTTTCCCCCTTAATGCCATAGGAGTTTAATCCCTCGCCAGCCAGATTTCTCCTTTTGTGCTGTGCCAGCTCCAACAGTCTCTCACTTTGTTGCATGGTTACTTTAACCCCAAGCCACTGAGAGCTTCTGGAAGCAGTGAGACAGCAGACACCATAAAAAGGTCCATCCTCTCTGCTGCCCGGCCTAGAGATCCCTAGACATCTCTAAAGGCCCAGAAAAGGAGCAGCTGTGCTGCTGTTCTGATGAGCCAGCCAGGTGAACACAGGGCTCTGGGACACACCGGAGGACAACAGGGAGCTCCCAAGGGGACATGAGGCCAAAGGGGGTCCTGGAGGCAGCCGAGAGCACCCAGGTGCCCAGGCCTGAGCTGGCCCTGAGCCTCCCAACGCGACACCCTGACCCTCCCTACCCAGGCACAGGGTGACAGTGGGGCCCTTTGTGACCTCGCTGTGTGACACCCACTGCATGTGCTCAGCGCCGCTGCGGTCCCCAGCCCGCACTGTCCGGCAGGACGGCGACTGGACAGGGCGGGAGCACGGAGCTGGCGAGAGCTCTGAGCGTAGCCACGTCTTTCACAGAATCCTAGAATCATTTTGGTTGGAAGAGACCCTTAAGATCACCCAGTCCAACCATACCCTAAATCTAGCTGCCCCCAGCAGACTCCCCGCTGCCCCAGGCAGACTTGGGGCGAGGAGTCCCTGAGCACAGCCCACGTCCTTCCCCAGCAAAGAGACCCTGAGCACAGCCCACGTCCTTCCCCAGCAAAGAGACCCTGAGCGCAGCCCACGTCCTTCCCCGCTGCCCCAGGCAGACCCGCAGCGCCGGATCTTTTCCCAAAGCTTCCACTTCCCCACTCCTACTCCTTCCCTCCATCCTGCATAATGGCCAAGAGACCCCCCAGCTGCCCCAGAGTGGCCTGGGAGGAGGTTGGGGCTCCCCAGGGGGCCAGCCCTCCACCAGAGCCCTCCGACGTGTCCATGGTGCAGCCACTGCCGATCGGTGAGTGAGGGGCCATGATTGTCTGGGCAGGGCGGGGGCCAGCGAGCGCTCCCTGCTCCACACGAGGATCACGTTTCCCTGCACGCTGGCAGTGGGGGTCCCATGGGTGGTGGGCATGATGCTGCCTGAATGCCAGGGCTGCTCAGAGCTGGATGTGGTCCCAGCACAGCCTCTCCCAAGGAGGGACAGGGCAGAGGGGACCCAGCTCCTGCTCCGGGGCACGGGCAGCGAGAGGCAGCTGGGCAGGCAGGAGGCAGCCGTGCTGTGGGACGGGGACCTTTCCTGCCTTGCTGCCGGTGAGATCCTCACCCGCTGCAATGGGGGCTTTCCCCGTCCTGCCCGGTTCCAGCATCGCAGCCCATCTGCCGGGCACCCTCCAGCTCTGACACACACGGGAAGACTGTGCCAGGGGATGATCCAATTCAAAGCTCTAGAGGGAAAGGAAGGTTGCCCAAGGCACAGAAGTCAGTGTGTGGGTTTGGGGCACTTTTGGTAAAGTAAGCAGGGGAACACGCTATTTTCCAAAACTGGTTCCTGACCAGGAAATTCCGATGGCACTGTTAGGCTTCCCCCAGTGTTTCTGTATTGGAGGACACAGCTCATTTTCCTGGGTGCTCCTGCACAGAACTTGGCTTTTCAATATGCGTTTGTGCAAGAACATGGTCTCATCTCTCTTCAAATGTGGTTTCTTGGCAGTCGTTGCTGAGGGAATGGCTCCCCCACAGAGGATCCTCTTTCCCCCAGAGAAGATTTGCATGGCCTGGCAGCACAGCCACAGAGCTGGAGCGGGACTGCACAACCTGGGCAACACATGCTTCCTCAACTCCGTCCTGCAGTGCCTGACGTACACCCCGCCTCTGGCCAACTACCTGCTCTCTGGGGAGCACAGCCGGTCGTGTCAGTACTTTTGTCAGCATTTCCTTGTACACCCCTTGGGCACTGCCCAAGGATTCCCAGAATCTGCAAGATGATTGAGGAGAAAAGCAGCTCTTCCTTGTCAGCTCCCTGAGCTGGTGTACTTGCAACACTCAAGCCTAGAAGCCGCTTGTCGATATCTATGTGTGTTCATCTTCAGAAAGGCACCTCTTTCTAGCCCTGGCTCTTGGTCCCTGGTCCTTCAAGTTCAACTCTCTTTGCTCAGTGCACAGAAAGCTTCTGTCAGTCAAGGATTCGTCTGCAGAACGTTTCCTATGCACCAAAATGTCCCCGGCTTCTTGGGACTTGGGCACCTTGGGAGGAGTGGCGAGTGTTCTTAGAACTCCAAGACCTGCATTAGGTTTCCCATCGCTATGGATATTTTGCTAACCTGAGGAGTTTCCCTCACTCCCTCCCTCCCTCTTCAGGTGGCCAGGAAGGCTTCTGCATGATGTGCAGAATGGAAGCACATGTTAAACAGGTCCTGTTTGCCTCAGCCCGTGCCATCGAGCCTTGGGCTGTCGTCAATGATCTCAAAGGTAAGTCAGTCCAGGTGCTATGACATGCTTTATTCCGACCTTGTAGTACTGAAGTAGTAACATCTTCTTTCTTAGAAATAGGAGAAAATTTGCAGCACGGCAGGGAGGAAGATGCCCATGAATTCTTAAGCTACGCTGTCGATGCCATGCAGAGAGCTTGTCTGAGTGGAAGCAGCGAGTAAGCAAATTGCCTTTCCCATGTTCCCAAGCCCTTTGGATTCTTCAATGTCCTCCCATGAAGGAAAGCTATACTCAGGACTTTCCGACAAAGCAAAACTCTTGGAGGAGATAACTCTGCGCTACCATTTGTTTCCAGCTTGGACATGTCTTCTCAAGCAACTACTCTCGTCTATCAGATCTTTGGGGGCTTTCTGAGATCCAGAGGTACATTTCCACAGCTATTGCTCTCCTTGGAACTGTCTGTGCCCTCCTGTCTGCCTGCGATAACAGCTGATCGTGTGATTGGCGCAGTGGGTGTGAAGAGCGTAACCCGGCACAGTCCGTCGACTTCCCCTCTCACTGAGCATTTCCATTTGCCTTCCAGTCACGTGCTGGAGCTGCCACGCGGTTTCCGATTCCTACGAGGTCTTCCTGGATGTCTGTTTGGATATCAAAGTATGAGGGTTTGTAATTGTGCTTCAAGACGTCCCAAGGCCACTGTAGCTTTCCAGAATCCACACAGTTGGCTTAAAAATGTGTCCTACAAACACAAGAGAGCCTGGTGGTGGGCAGGGGGTGGAATGGACTATGTTCTTCTGCAGAGGCCATGGCAGTGGCCTCCCTGTCGGTGCTGGCTTTCAGCTGGACTAGCAGGCATTATTGTCACTGCACCCGGGACGTCCTCTCCTCCTTCTTCCCTTTGTCCTCCCTCAACACCTGTCTGGCTCCCAGGCCTGCGGGGTGTGTTGTGTTCAGTACTGATGACCCTGCACACCATCGTAGCTGAACTGGGAGCTGCCACAGAGCGGGAGCTCTGGAGAGTGTTGGGAATCCCTGGGAGATGTTCAGCTTAACGCCCTCTTTCTGCCTCCGTCTGGGCACTGCTTGTGGGTTCACAGTGGGGCTCCTCAGCGTCATCAAGCTGTGGTTTTGTGTAAACTCCTAGGAAGCGTTTGTGCGAGGGCATTTCCCCAGGCTCAGGGCTCTCCTTTCTCACTCCTCCAGAAAGCCTCATCTGTCACCGCAGCTCTGGAGGACTTTGTGAAACCCGAGCACCTGGATGGCGAAAACTGCTTTAAATGTAGCAAGTAAGACGATTACTAACGACATACTAGCACTAGATCCTGAGTGAAGGTGCCGCATGTCATCGAGCAGAAGTCATCTTTTCCCATGGCTTTAAGGCACCCTAATGAGACACAGCTTTTTATACATGGCCTTATGGTACTGAATAGCCTTAAACCGGCATAAGGATGTGTGAGACATGAAAGGCTGTCTGGCCTTCTGGGGGAAAAAAGTGCATTTTAGCTCTGGGCTCTGTGCTTGCTTTCGAGGTGTGACAAGACGGCTGCCGCCTCCAAGAGGTTCACAATCCACCGCGCGCCCAAGGTTCTCACGGTGTGTCTGAAGAGGTTCGAAGGTTCGACCGGCGAGAAGATCAGCAAGGTGCGTACGCGAGTTGAGTGCAGCTTTCGCTTCCTGGAGCAGATTTCCCAAAGCGGGATGCTGTGTCACAAGTTGTTCGTGTTGACACTTTCACGTTCCCTTCTGGGGAGAGTTCCCGTGGGAAGACAAGCGTGTCCTCTGCTCCCAGAGAGCTGCTTTGGCCGAGAGCACTTTCCTGCCACCCGACCCACGACGTGTTGCTTTCGGGAAAACCAAGTGTTCCTGAGTCCAAACGATGCATCATACACCTCTAGCACTCAGTCTTGGAAGGCTGTTCCCTGAAGTATTTCAGGTTCGTCACTGAGCCCTCTTGGTGCCTCCGTAGATTGTGGAGTATCCTGAGTACCTGGATCTTCACCCCTACACGTCTCAGACAGACGGAGAACCGCTCCTCTACACCTTATATGCCGTCCTGGTACACAGCGGTGGCAGCTGCCGTGCAGGACACTACTTCTGCTACATAAAGGTGAAAAGCAACTTCCTTCCGAACAAGGGAAACCTCGTCATTAGTGGCAGCCAAGGTGTTGGGGAGGAAGGTCTCCTTACTGGCTGGATAGGATTTGTTTTGCTGTCCTCTTGGTTCTGCAGTTTTCTGCCTGTGTTTTTGTGGAGAAAACACGCAGTTCCTCTCCAGATATCGACGCCTTTTTTTACAGGCCAGCAACGGACTGTGGTATGAGATGGACGATACCTCTGTGGTTCTGCATGACATCAACGCAGTTCTCAGGCAGCAAGCCTATTTACTGTTTTATGCCAGGTAAGAACAAGTATTAAGCTGTGTTCAGAATACATTTCCTTCTCCTGGCTTTGCAGGTGTCCCTGCCCAAGGAAGGGCAGATGGAACTGGACAATCTTTAAGGCCCCTTCTAACCCACACATTTGATAGTTCTGTGGTTCTATGAAACGGAGGCCGTAGGGGGCTGACCTGGTGGGAAGACCTCTGTCAAATTTCCCATTTGCAGTCTTGGTTACGTCTTCTCTCTGTTGCAGAAACCGCTCCAAGGAAATGATGAAACCCCAGCGGAGGCTGCAAGAACAGCCCTCAACAGAGATCACGCTTTTTGCTTTTTTCTTCTCCAGGTGCTCTGATTTGGAAAGTGGACAACGGGCTGTTTCCTCATCGGTACCATCCTACGGCCGTTCCTCTCTCAGTCAGTGGGCGGCCGGCAGCAAGCAGGTGGGTTCTGTGGCACCACAGGGTCTTCCTCTTAGGACTAAGGTCACTCCGGGGAAGTGGGTCAGGGCACCAGATGGACAGCGAGTTTCTTTTGGGGATCTTGGCATCGCTCTATTTCCCTCCCACGCTGCAGCTTTCTGCACAGTTGCAACACGGCTCCCCTCCCAAGCATCCCAACAAGATCCGTCCCTTTTTCTGCCTTTGGCCCTTCTGCCTTTGCAGCCTCCAGGAGAGCCTTTGCGAGGCCCTTAGCTGTCCTCTCACACAGCTTCTGGGGGTTTCGCACTGTTCTAGTCCTTTCAGGAGGAAAGGGCAGCACCTTTTCACAGCTCTCTTTGCAGGACATGGCAGAGGACATGGAGGACTCTCCAGAGGACAGCAGCTCCTCCACAACAGCCAGCACCAGCCGGCAAAGCTGGGCAGGTGCACGGGAGGCAGCTGCGGGCTGGCTGTGCCCCATCTGCCCACGTAAGCTCAACATAGGCACGGATTGCCTGGGCAGGGTGGGGGCCAGCGAGCGCTCCCTGCTCGACACCAGGAACACATTTCCCTGCACGCTGGCAGCTATAGAGACATCCAGAACCCAATCCTGGGACAGCAGCTGGGACATCTCCTCCTTTTCCAGTCTCCCCATCAACTAGCTTTTAGTGCTCTTCACAACCTCCTTCAGTTCTTGGCTCAACCAAGAAGTAAGAGTTGTGGTGGGTTTCATCCCTCTGCACATGGACATCTCCCGATGGGTCTTCTTCTCTTCCTGACCTCTTTTGCCCCTCCCAGCTGCTTCCCGTAGCACCCCAACTGTCATTTGGCTGCAGCAGCTGAGTGCTCTCCTGAAGTCCAGGATCTGTTCTCTGCTGCTCTTTCCTCCCTCCTTTCAGGATCTTGAACCAACACAGTTTTGTGGTCCCCACAGCCAAAGCTACCATTGACTACCATGTCCCAAAGCCATGTCTTCCCTGCTGCTGACGAGCAGATCCATCTGTGCATCCTGCTGGCTGGCCCTTCTAGCGCTTGTAGCAAGAAGCTATTTCGGACACCCTGCGGAAATCTCCTTGACTGCTTTTGTTCTGTCATCTTGCAAGCAAATTTCAGAGCAGTTTGG
Source organism: Caloenas nicobarica (assembly GCF_036013445.1). Taxonomy (NCBI): domain Eukaryota; kingdom Metazoa; phylum Chordata; class Aves; order Columbiformes; family Columbidae; genus Caloenas; species Caloenas nicobarica. The sequence continues at coordinate 2,556,425 of NC_088280.1, forward strand.
GAAGCTTGCTGGCAAAGCTGCTGTGTCTTACTGACTTTTCTGCTTTTCCCTCACTGTTTAGGCCGGAAGGCACAAGAACAACATTCCCGCTTGGCAGGTGATCTCCCCGACTTTTGGGTTTGGGTAAGCAGCAAAGAAATGGCAATGATCTCCCCCCGTTTCTGGCACTTGTCGGTGGCATCAGCAGGGGACATGTGTGAGCAAAGGCCTCCACACTCAGCAGGGCTGGCGTGGCCTCCCTGTCCCTGCTGAGAGGATTCCTGCTGTCCCCGAGCAGGGACGATGCGAGGGCTGCTCTCCAGTGTCCCAGCAACAGCCCTGGTCCTCCGGGCCACCAGCAAGCCCTGGCTGGCGGCAGGGCCAGCACTCTGTGCCCATGAGCCCAGCCCTCCTCCCTCAGCCCGGGGCCTCTCTTCTCTGCCTCCCCGTGCAGTCACTGCCACCCCTGCTACCAGCTCTGCTGCGGGCGCTGCCGCAGCACTGCCGGGCGTCTCTGCAGGGCTGCGGGCACTGCCCGGCTCAGCAGCAGCATCAGGGCACTCGGTGTGACACGGCTTCGCTGCCTCCCTTCCCACCATAGTCCTTTGAAGAACACCTCCAGCCTTCTGAGAGGACAGACATCATCCTTGTGTCCATCAAGGCCATGAGAGACTCCAGCACCTTTGACAAGAAGGCGGCAACGGACATGCTGGACAGGGTCATGGAAATCCCTGACTTCTGGCTGGTGGATGTAAGTGGCCTGTGGCTGCCTTGCAGCCCTGTCAGGCCTTGTTGCTCCCTCCATCCCTCCCTCCCAAACCCTGCTGTCTTGGGCACCTGAAGCCACCTGAAGGCAGCAGACAAGGATGGAAAGGGCAGCGGAGGAAATGGCCGCAATCCGGGGGCAGCACCATCCTCACCTGTGTCCCCTCCAGGTGCCAAAGATCATGAGGTGCATCCACCAAAACCTGGAGAGCATCACCACAGCATCAGCCCGGCAGAGCGTGGAGTCCCTGCTTCTCCTGATGGCCGACAGGAGCCCTGGGGAGGTGGTCACCATGCTGCTGAGGATCACTCCACAAGGAGACCGGTACTGGCCTCAAAAGCCATCAGGGCTTGTTCTCCGTAGGGAGAGGGGCCCACAGACGCTCTGGCTGCCAGAGCCAAGGAATCCTGCAGGACCCTCCAGAGGAGCAGGACCCTCCATCCCCCCACGCTTTCCAGCCCTGGCGGTCAGCCAGGCCTGCAGCAGCCACAGCTGAGCAAGCCAGCCCAGAGCCCCCCATTGCGCTCCTGACAGCCCCACGGGAGCACCAGCTCAGCCCTCTGCTGCTGCCCGGGGCATCCCAACCGTCCTGCAGCGCTGAGCGCGGCCACGCTGCTGTGGCCGGGGCTGCCCTGCTGACAGAGCGCTCTGGCTTGCAGGACTGCCCTGGACATGTGGAGGGTGGTGTTCTCTGCACCCAAGACTCTGGACAAGATCTTAATGGAGTTCCTCAGCAGACTCCTGATGACAGACTACCTGTTGCTCGAAGGCCTCATCAGCCTGTCAGAAAGACCTGACATGGTGAGCAGGGTGGCGTCAAGGGGAGCCGTGTTGGCAGCTGGGGCTGGGGCAGTGCGTGCGGCGGCTGAATGGCCTTGGGTGGGGGTCAGGCAGTGCGTGAGAGCTCCAAATGCTCTCTCTGCCATGCTGGGGCCCGATGGCTGCCTGGGGAGCTTTCCAGGCACCGAGGCTCTCCAAGCCACCTGCCCCTTGTGGCCTGTGGGAAAAGCGGAAGGCTGAGCAGGGCAGGGGACTCTTTGCTTTTCTTCCCTCCCTGCCCTACTCCTTCTCTCCTGCATCCCCACCTGTGTGGCCATGGCCACCACCTGCCCGGAGGCTGCCACAGAGATTCCTGTGCCACCTGTGCCAGGAAGCCGGGCAGGGGGCTGGTGCTCAGTGACCAGCATTTTTGCCAGGATGGTCGTTGACCCTTTCACAACAAGGAAACTCTTCTTCATACAGGCAAGAAAAATGCAGGTCCTCCCGCTCTTCGTCATGGAGCTGATTTGGCATGGCAACACAGAAATCAAAAAGAAGGCGCTGGTGTTCTTAAACAACATGATGGGTCACCTGAAGAGACAAGAGGCCAGCCCCATTGCTGAGCAACTGGCTAAAAAGCTCCGGCCCCTCTTTGACGACGTAAGGCTGATGGAGGAGAAGGAGCCCTGCGGGTGGGCAGCCTGCAGTGACAGCTGCCCTTCAGCCCAGCCCCGTGGGCAGCACTGGGAGCAGGCGCTGCTCCCCTGGGCTCTCGTGGGGTGGCTTCTGGGCTTTGCAGCCCAGCACAGCTCCCTGCTGCACAATCTGACCCCGGAGCATCTCCCCTCACATCAGCCCCGATGCTGCCCCTGCTCACTGTGGGCAGACAGCTGCTGGTTTTAAAGTCCAACTTTCCGCCCTCCTCCCAGGAGTCCAGCCAGCTGCGAGAGCTCTCCATCCGCCTCTTCAGAGAGCTGGTGCAGTCAGTGGTGGGGTGCGACAAGAAGAGGATGAAGAGCTACGTGCGCCATGCACTGCACCCCCTCTTCTTTCATCTGAGTGACCAGAGCGACAGCGTGGCCATGGTACAGATTTCCACTGCCACCACCCTGGTCCCACAGGGCTCGGCAGATGCCCGTGGCCACCGAGGCCTGAACAGGCTTGTCCCTATGGGCTCCTGAGCTGTCCCTGCAGGTGCTGGAGCTTGAGCTTTGAGCCTCAGTCCTGTCCGCCAGGGCTGTGCCCAAAAGAGCCCCAGATGTTGGAGCCCGGGCACGTCCCAGCTCCCAAAGGGCAGGATCATCCCAGGAACAAAGCCAAGAGCAGGGGGACACCAGGTCTCCTGCCCCAGGCCGTGGTGCCATCTCCCAGCTTCTGCTGTTCCGCAGGCCGCCGGGGAAGCCCTCCTTGCTGCAGCAGAGCTGCTCAAGTGGAAACAGCTCCAACACCTGGTGCGGACGCAGCAGAAATGGAGGATTGGAGAGTGCTTGGTGAGGACAACCCCCAAGGCCCAGGGCCCAGGCCGGACGAGGGCTGCCCCCCGTGGCTGGGCTGTGGGCTCTGCAGATGTGCCTCGCCTGCCCTGCTGCAGCCCCGAGCTGCATCCTTGTGCCCTGTCCTCAAGAACAGAGCCCCCAAGGGCTCTTCTCTCTGCCCTTCTCCCCTCCCCACTCCCAGCGGGAGGGAGGCCTCTCAGCACCCCTGGGACCCCTGGGCCTGTGTCTCCATCTCAGCCGCAGCCCCACAGGGCTCCTGCCTGGGAGATGGGAATTGCCTTGGAGGGGAAGGGCTACGGCTGCTGCTGGGAGGAGGGACTGGTCTGGCCAACTGGGGAGGGACAGTGACGTGCCCATCTCCTTGTGCTCTCTGCAGCTGGAGCAGGACAGGAGCAGGGCTGAAGAATACTTGAGTCAGAGCCTGCCGTACCTGAGGGATGCTCAGGCCAGCTTGCGAGAGGCGGCCGTGAGGTTCATCGGTGAGTCACAGCCCCCGGGGTCCCTCTCCTGGCAGTCTGGCCCAGCTCTCCGCTGCTGCTCTGGCACCAGG